>NC_140083.1:66578865-66879785 GCF_964194135.1 Talpa europaea | reverse complement strand
ATAATAAGGACAGTGAGCTAACTAACTAATAAGTTATAAGTTGATTACAGTTCAAAATTCCAAGTGGGACTTAGGGATAATTGAATATTTGAATGTCAACTTACAATTTTAACAGTCTTTCTATGCCTGTTTCTATTTGATATGACTCTGCATGAAACTTCTCCTGGAACCATTTTTCAAGACACAAGTATCAGCAGATTCACCAGAGTTGAAATATGTTTGTGTGTGTGTGTGTGTGTATATATGATGTATATATTTATATAGTTTCACAAATGTATATAAATTTAAATGACACACACAAATATATGTGTCTCCATGTAAATATGAATGTCGGGAGCTTGTTCATGGCTCCCACTGCTAAAATGAATTGTTTTTCTCCTGCTATCTCATATTATTTGCCTTTATTTAAACACAGGTTACTTGAAATAATCTTTGGAAACTTACAGTTTCTATTTTATAAAGTTGGAAATCATTTTAATATGTAAACATCCTTTCTAATTTCATAATTTTCTATACCTTTTGAACTTTTAAAATATAAATTCTAGTGAGTATTTGGAAATGTCTCTTAAAAGAACTAGATAGCAATTTTTTTTCAACTTTTGGGTCAAACTGTTGAAACTCTTCAGCTCTGGCATTGTAATTAAAAGAAGTCTTGGATAATAGATAAATGGTTCGTGTTTCAAATTAACTTATTTACAAAAACAGATGTGAGATCAATTTGGGAACTTTCTGTTTTTCTTCTGATATAGATTTCTACTTTCCTGCCATTGGATAAAAAAGAAAAAGTTAGTTGTTTGATACCAATCTCTTTAATGTGTTAAGAGTAGTTTTATTACATATCTTACCTTCAATCTAAAAATAAAAAAACAAATAAAACCACACAAAATCTATACCCTTTCAGTATCTCAGAGATGCAGATGCTACAAACTTCAAATCATATGCAAGACATAATACATGAAAAACCTTATTTGCAATGGTGAAAAACTGATGAAGTATTCAGAAATATACTTAACAAAGGCTCATAATATATATGAAAAATACATAAAAGATTTCAGAAAGACAAAACAGTTGAATTTAGAAAGGTAAACACATCTGGTTTTGGATAAGACCCTTGCTTAAGTTAATTATATCTTTGAAGTGATCCCAATAAATATTCACTGACTGATGGGTCTGAACAAATTGACACTGAAGTTCATGTGAAAGACAGTCAATGGACTATGCAGACTACAAAAGCTGAGCTCTGAGGAATGACTCTGTCTCCTAATATTAACATAAATTTCAAAATTCCCAATTTAAAACAGTTTGGTGGCTAGTAACAGAGAAATTGACAGACTAATGGAATAGAATGCAAAGGCCAAAAGTAGTCTCAACTACATATAGAAATTCATATATGAAAAGTCATTATTATTATTATTATTATTATTTTAAAAGATTTATTTATTTATTTACACGAGAACCAGAGTATAGGCCAGATGCATGGGATGATGAGAGGATTCACCCGAGATAGAACAGGAACAGAACAGGCAGACTGAAGAAATACACCACCAAGGGGAGCAGTGGGTGCAACAGGAGAGGTCTGCTTCACCATTTGGGATTCTCCCTGGCCTGCCTGGCTCAAACCCGCGCTGCAGAGGCTGTGGACTGCTTCACAGCACAGCGCTCAACTGCCTGCGGCACCAGGGGAGGCTGATGAAAGACATTATTGTCAAACATGAGCTTCTTAATAGATATTCTGACAGACATCTGGATAGTCATTTGTAAATGTTAAAATTGGATATATTCCTTATATGTGGGAATAAACTTCAAAGGAATTATAATAGTATAATTCCTTATAATACTGAAGGAATATACATATAGATGGGAAGAAAATTGCAATCATTACTTTCTGGGGAATGACTTCTTAAATTATCCTAAAAAAATAAATATAATGAGTGTAAAGATAGAACGATCTGGCATAGCATAAAACACCTAAAGCAAGGTCAAAATACACATGAAAACTTAGGAAAAAAATCAAAATTCTTTTAAAAAATGGTCAAATACCTGTGGGAAGTTAATTTGAAAAGTAAAATTGTAATGCAATTCCATTTCTCATCTCTCAGTTAGGCAAACATGTATAAAGCTCATAACCCGTCTGTCTCTGGTGAATCCTCTCACTCTGCCCGCCCCCACCACCACCACCACCACCATTACCACCTCTGGCCATAGGCCCATTCTTGTATGCATAAATCAATAAAGCTTTAAAAAAAAAAAGATTCCTTTTCTTGCTTTATGCCAATGAGGCAACTCTTGAAAAAGGAAAGCTCCTGATATAATTGCAACTGACATCTGCATTTAAGGGAAATCTTTTAGGAATAATAGTGCTGACACTTTTGGCCATTTAGATATTTTCTGTGCAGTAGCTGTTAAGTGTTTAATGATTTTTTAAATAAATATAGTGACAATACATATATATAAATATATATATACACACACAAACACATATTCACTTAATACATATATATAACCAAAGGCTGAATCTTGGATATGTCAAATAAAAAGAACTAAGGCATTTGATGACGGCACTAAAATTTAGTACTATAGGGCTAAACATTATATAAGTAAAAAATGTATCACTCTTTTGGCTATGTGCAGTGGTAAATAGGAAAAATTGAATAGTAAGACATCATTAGCAACATATAATATATGATTACTGAAAACTCAGGAAGAAAACATGAACACAATAACAACCATTGAAATTGTTAGACAAAGAATTAGAGCTCTAATGGTAAAATAAAATGTCTATGTAATACTTCATATGAACTTTGTTTAAACTTTAAGAAAAATTTGCTGCTATCTGATTAAAATATTTTAAAACCTCTAAAAAGATGTGATGTCTCAAATTTATTTTGTGAATCACAAATAATTATCAACAATTGATAATTAGAGGGTCTCCAAGTTGTAAGCTGATCCATTTGTGAATGAAAATGCAAAAGAGACTATCATAAAATCGTCTCAAAAGTTCTTTGATAAAATATGGCAAACATATATAAAATAGGAAAAGAAATAATGAAATAGTAAATTAGGAATAGAAGAAAGTTTTAATTTTGAATTCTATTGCTTCAAATAACAATCAAACCTGCATAATAGAGAAACATTTCCATTACGTCTTGAAAATTCGTATGGCTAGCCCACACCTATGCCAGTCAAAATTATTTTGAAATTATCTATTTTAAAGAGATAATTAAAATACTTCCATGGTAAGGAATATGAATTGAAGGAAAAATATGTTTAAATTAAATGATATCTTTAGGAGTTCAGAAAGTTTCTTTAAATGAATATTTAGAATAAGCAAGTATTTAATTTGCAATAACAAAACACCAGTAGCAACCTAGTGCACTTTGACACAAATAGATACATAAAAGCTGAAATCAAGACTATTGCATAACAAGAAGAATTTGTTATGTAGCTATAATAATCCTGATGCCATGAATGTAATAGCAATGTTCAAAATTCATGAAACAGTATTTGACACAGTTGAAAAAAGGAATGAGACAGACATATGAATAATTCCTGATGGAGATATTAAAAATACTCTTTTCTTAGAAAATTATTAATTTAAGTATTGAAATAATATTGAAAATCTATTGTACCCTCAACCACAACTTGTTGGAATTGATATTTACACATTTCACCCAACAACAAAAGTTTATACACTAACTTTGATGAAATAGACCATAGTCTGTTCCATAAAACAAACCTTAGTATTATAAAAAAAAGTCAAATCTTACCATATTTTTCTTCAGTCATGTTGAAATTAACTAGAAATAAGAAACAATAACTGTGTGTATATATTTATGTGCATGTGTGTGCTTTTACTGCAAAGAACATTGAAAATATGTATAAGAAAAGTGATTACCTGTCTATGAGAGTATGTGTTTTGAATGTGGGCAAATAATTTCTCATTATCATTTTTGTCACCACTGTTTTCACTAATTAACAAACAAAAGTCTTCATAAATATTTTTACACTTTTGACTCATTAATCAAGTTTTTCATGACTTCATCATTTCATACTGAATTAATGAATCATTTAAAATTTTTTTCCCATTCTATGAATGCAATATTTCTGATTTCCTTGTTGAGTCACAAAATCTCTTTCAGTGAACAACTTTGAATAAAGATTTACTTTTTCTGGTTTACATTTTATTTTAATTGATTTCCAGTAATAGAATTCTGTAAAAGAGAAGCACTAGATTTAATTTTCAAATATAGGTGTGATAATATTCAACACTTCAACAGTACAGGTTATTTCTATCCAATTTCTGCAAATATAATTAACTATATAATCGCATCTTAGAGCTTACTTTCTGTTTTTTTTTTTAATCAAGGTATCATTGGTTACAACACTGAGTGTGTTTCAGAGGAATATTTTTCTGTTTCTTGTTTCTTAAAGGAATAGTGACTTTGTTATAAATAGTTATAAGTCTGCAAATTTTGGGTTTCAGTCTTCTAGTATCTAACAGCATTTACAATTATTTACATTTATTAATTATATATTTACAACCAGTTTGTTTTCATTAATAATCTATAAAATTGAGTAGCAGGTTAAATACATGATGTTAAAATGCTTCATTTGAAATTTATTTTACCACATTTATTTCAAGTTCCCCCAATTTCTTAGATGTGATATATTAGTATAATTACATTTCTACCTAAATTTATTGTGCAATTTATAAGGGTTATGACCACACTAATTCACTTTCTTTTGTGAATATATTTTCTATTTACATAGTAACTTCAAATATTCATATTTTCCAGTAGATGCTGAAGAAATGACCCATATTAATTAGTTAAAATCTTTAAAAATGTTAAATGAAAGGATACAACAAATACAAATTTAAAGTAACCTAAGCTAAAACAGTATAGAATTTCAAATCTTTTGAATGTTTTCTACCATTCAACGCATAACATTAGATACATTTGCATTTGATATGGATGTGATAACTCATTGATTGGTATTACTGGCTTGCTTCTGTGACGTTACTAATAGGCATGATTCTTGGGAATTGGTGGACAGTCCACTAACCAGAAAGATGGAGGGGTCAGACACAAACCAGGCACGTACTATCTAGGATGAACAGCACATCGTCTAGAACTGAAAGGGTCAGCAAGAAACATCACACAGTGCCTGAAGGATTTACCTGGGTTCTAATTGAATTTAGGATTTTATACTATACATAAAAATCAATAAGAATATATGAAACTGCTTTCTTAACAGCGAATGATATTCACCCAGGTCTGTGTTAATAAAAAGATCATGTGAAAGAGAGTGCCTAATTATGCAAATATGGTGGGTATCTTATGCAATGTAAGGTAAGATGAAGAAAGATGCTATCTAGAGATGATACAAAGCTAAGCTGAACAGCTGAAGAGTTTCCTGTGTGGTTGCATCCAGAGCTCTCTTATTCTTGAACTCTGTGCTCACCTATCAGAGTCTCTCAAAGGAGAGACAAAGGTGTTATTAGCCTGTGCATTTCTTTCTTTTCTTATCTTTTGTTCTGGGCTCTAGACGTGTATCATAGACTCTCAAAAATTTTGAATTCCAACTTCTTAAATAAGAGTTAACGCCCGGCCTCTTTCCAAGATATTATATACGCGCTCTTCAAAAGATCAGACATTTTCTTCTAAATTTCAGGTAATTATAATTTCCCGGATATTTGCTCTATGTCTCAACATTTTTTTTTTTTTTTAGTATTTTAAAGGAAATGGGATTAAAGGAAACTAAAGGCATATACATTTGAAGACAGAAGATTTATTAAATGTTGGTACATGTCTATATATATATATATATATATATAGCTACAAATTATACATTTGTATATTGAATTTTCAAGATCTATACCTATAATTTATGTCTCTCCTTGTGTCATTTGGAAGAAAAGAGAATAAAAATATGGCTTACAGATAGGGAAAGAGGACATAGAGAAGACGATAAAAGTATTTTAAAAGGGAGATGATGGAAAGAAAATTAAGTGTGCGTGAGCTTAAAGAAGCTATTTTAGATATTTTTAATATTAATTTTATTATTATTGTACTGTTGTAACTTGATGTGACATTTTATATCACTTTAGAATTGTTAGGTTATATGAAATACAGTCTAAGCAAAGGAAACATAGCACAGGACGTGACTTTTGATGATAAATACTTGGGTCTATACTCTTTAGTGAGAAAATAACAAGTACTTCATGTTGATTCATTTCAAATTTTGTAAAATGTTGTAATGAAAAAAAAGTTTTAAAAATTTATCTAAACTAGATATTATTTAATATAGCTAAATTTAACTATTTTCCTAGTGCATGAAGAAATCAAGCAAGCAATTATGGCAAAACAAATAATAGTGAGATATAGCAATGATTTCATAACTAAATGGGGGGACTTTACTGACATCAAGATAATAAATGATAGTCCACAGAATGATTACATTGAAAGTATAATGAGAAAAAATTGGAAGAAATGTTTAATTGAAGTATTTTTTATTTAAGGATCTGTGAGTTTTATTAAAGGCAGTGGAATTTGATTTATAAATAACATAAAGTAAAATAAATTAGTAAATAATAATGAGCAAAAATAAGAGGAAAGCAAAATTGAGACAGATGAATTTGAAAAAAGTATTGAGGATGGAAAAATACCTGTTACATTGGAATATTGGGGGAAGGAAGAATAAAGGGGAGACTGAAGAGGAGAAAGGAATAGGTGAGGGTGATGAGGGACTCCAGGCTGTGCATAAGCTTCATTTCAAGGATGTCAGCACAGAAACATTCATCTGTGGCGTTTTGACTTATCAGTAATGACATTTTTTATCACTTATACAGTAGACAATTCATAATTTCACATGATTTATAAATGTGAATAGACAACCTTAAAACATTTAGAATCCATATGCCACAACAAATATTGAAATATCTTGAAAAAAATAATATTTTTTTCCATTCTTAATTATTTTCATGTTTGGGATTACATTCATATTTCTAGCCTTTGAATTCATTCCCATTAGTATTTTATTCAATACTAATTGTACTTACTAATTTCACAATTTTGCACTCATTGAAAGTCTATTTTCTGTCCATTTTGTCATCTTTTTACTTTTCAGTTATGAGTGAAGTGACTTATTCTAAAACACGACATCAATGCCCTGTTCCGCCACAGAGAAGGCAAGAACTTCAAAGACTTCAAAAAAAGGATCTATCAAATTATCAGCATGAAGGTTTGTGTGTTTTCTACATTTCCTTATTAAAAATATACAAGGTTATTCATTACGGTGTTCACAAACACTGCACATTCAATTTAAATGTTTGTCTTCTGAGGCAGGGAAAATAAACAACATTGAGGAGAGATTAAGGCTTTTTCTTTGTGAACTAATTTTCACTGCATTGGAAACATTGAATCAAAGTTTTTTGAATTAATGATTTGTTGATAAAATTATTTACCTTTTTCTGGAATTTTTAAATATCAATGTATATGATTATTTGGGAAGCATAAGGAGGGGAAATGTTCAGCTATGTTAATATTTATTTCTACTTGGACTTGAGGATTAATATTTTCTTGCTTTCTTGATATACCTATTGTCCAGCATAAAGAACTAAATTGTATTTTTTTCAAGTGTTCTATTTTTATGTTTACAATTGTGACTGCTGTCATTAGTGGAATATGAACATGTGAAATTTGACTTTCATCCTATCATTGGAAATTTGCTCTCCTTTGTGTTTTAAGTGCTTCTAGTTTGTATCTGTCAAATATTTTAAATCTATTATGTGAATGATTAGAATAATGTAGTAGTTCTCTTTGGACTTATATATAAAAGGGATATTTATGATTTTTGTCTAACACATGCTATTATTTTTTGCTGGCACCTCAGAGACTTTGTTAAAATTCTTCAGTGCTTCGTGGCTGCCTCCTTTTCTCCTCTGAATTGAAAAAGTGAAGTAGAGTTTGTGTTTTGTCTCTTCATGGACACAGGGTGATGTCCTCTTTAGAATTCAGTTCAACATATGTTTTTGAATTGTGCTTTCTCACTCAAAAAGAATGACTTGGACCTCCCCAGTGGCTCAGTGAGGCGAATGTAGTGCTGTGAAGCTATCTGAAGCCTCTGCAGCGTGGGTTCAATTCCCTGCCAGCCAGGGAGATACCCACATGGCATGGCAGACCTCTCCTGTCTCGCCCGCTGCCCTCCTCAGCAGTGTGTTTCAGTCTGCCTGTTCTGTTCCCTGCTCTGTCTCTTTTGAATTTTCTCACCCTCTCTCGTCTCTGGCCTGTACCCCAGTTCTAGTATAAATAAATAAGTCTTTTTTAAAAAAAAATATAATGACTTTGCAAACTACCTTGCTTTTCCTTCTCTTAGGTGTGAGCTGTGTTTCATAGTTTTCTACACCTAAAAAAGAAGCTGAACTCAGGCAAATATTTAGAATTGATGTCACAGGCTTATTTACCTCTTTTCTAGGTCTTTCTACTTCATCTTCTTCATGGAAAGTCCTTGCAGTGATTCTGGGGATCATTTGCCTGGCACTGATTGCATCTGCTGGATTCTTAGCCACAAAGTGTAAGTCACTGTGTAAAATAGAAATACACTTCTTCTCTACTCATATTGAAAAATCTGTTGACGATAATGCATTTTTGATCCACTCTATTCTTTGACCAAGTAAAATAATCTCTACAGACTGAGTATGATGTCTTACAAATATGTAGAATTGTTGTTTATTTTAAAGCATATCAAGAATATTAGTTAATGCCTATCAGTTGGCATATTTGCTTTACAAGAAAAATTCCTTCTTTTTCTTTTGAAAATTATTTTATTTCACCATGACAAGCTTGCTCACACTGTTACAAGAATAGAATTTCTGTCTTCTGCACAATTACTGTATGGACTTGTCATATTATAGTTTGATTCTTATGTTTATGTCTGTATTACATTGCTTTCTTCAATGCAAAACATTAATCACTTTTGGTTTTTCTATTTAAATATAGTGTGCAAGCAGGATTGTCTGATTAATTTTCTCTTTGAGGTTAAAAATGATCTTTCTCATTTCTTTTAGTGATTCAGAACTCACATAATGCAAAAAGATATCCAGGCAATATCTCCTGCAACAAGGAAGGAAATAAAAAAGGTAATCTTAGAAGTGTCTGAGTCATAACTTTATTTGTAGGAGAGAGTTGAGAATTCACTTGTTATCAGCTATTTTCTTGATATGTACACTTGTATCTGTTAAGCAGATAGAGTGAAATCTACATGTGGGAACAAGTATTTCTCATACAGTCAAATGTATTATTAAAAAACATAATTACTAAATATAAATTTCTAACTGGATTATTATATTATTCTTCAATTGGACTGCATCTTGAGTAGCACGTAGAAAGGATCTGCAGGGTTTACACACCATGGAGGGTCAATTTTAAAGACAGAAATAGGGTGGGACAAGACCATTGGCAAAAGTATAAAAAGGTGGTTTCAGGCAAAGACATTTTCCATTAGTGAAGTTAGAGGGACCTCATCATGTGATGCCCTCAATACAAGTGATGTTTTATTAGTGATTATTTTATATTTCCTAAATAATTATTTTGTATTTCCTGGTACACAAGGCTGTCCAATTATTTTTCTCTTTGAGTTTAAATATGATCTTTCTGAATTCTCTCCAGTGAATCGGAACTCAATTGATGCAGACGGGCATCCAGGAAATATTTCGTGCAACTTGGAAGCATATAAAAAAGGTGATTTTGGAGATCTCTGTTCCTAATTTCATTGGCAGGAGAGAGAGAAGAGAATTAACTTTGCAGAAACTACTTTGTTTGATATAGCCGCTGTATACCTGTAAGCAGATATAAGTGAAATCTATGTTTAGCAGCAGTACTTGTCAGTAGTCATGCCTTGTTAAAATACAAAATTAACAAATATAAATATCTAATTGGTTTTATCATATGCTTCATGTATTGGGCAGTGTCCTGTCTAGCAAACAGAAATGATATACAAGGGCTTACGCAAATTGAAGAATTTTTTTTTTAGAGAATGACTTACTTTTATACAAGATCTGGGGTATAGGCCAGAGGCATGGGAGGGTGAGAGGATTCACCAGAGACAGAGCAGGGAACAAAATAGGCAGACTAAAGAAATACACTGCTGAGGGAAGCAGCAGGCATGACAGGAGAGGTCTGCCACGCCTTGTGGGAATCTCCCCAGCCGGCTGGGAATCTAATGCGAGCTGCAGAGGCTGTGGACAGCTTCACAGCTCTGCACTCAACCTGCTTTGCCACCAGGGAGGCCCGCAAATTGAAGATTTTAAAGACAAACAAAGGGTAGGCCAATGTTATTGGCAAAAGGAAAGAAAATTTCAGCAAAGCCAACTTCCATTAGGGGATGTTATAGAATGATAAGATGGTCTTATGATGAGGTTGACTGGCTCAGAATTCCACTTTTGGGTGAGGATGGAACTATTATTGGTTAGTTATGATGTCTTGGTGTGATCTTGCATGAACGGCTCCAGGGCACATGTTTCTTTTTCCTTTAAATGTTTTTAGAAACAATATGTATATATTTGGGGTATGTTTCCTGATATATTTCTGATTTTATTTCAAATATTGTCTCCCTTAATCATTATTATGAATCTTGAAGGCCATAGTTTTCAATGAGATGAATTATTAATGTAAGATAAATCTAGCATTCAATTAAAGTGCTTATAAATGTGGTATAAAACAAATGTGTTTGGTTTGTAAAGCATAGATTTGCTGTGTAAACTTACTATGTGACTTGCACTAAGGAAGGGATTCACGAATATTCTCCTTTTTAATAGACTGGAAATATCCTGCTTGTTCAGCCAACTGGTATCAGCATGGCATAAACTGCTACTTTTTCTCAAGAATGACATTACTTTGGAATAAATGTCCTGAGTATTGCACTGGTTTGAAGTCAAGCTTTGTTAAAGTGGAAACTAAAGAAGAGATGGTAAAGATAAGATTTTGTTTCTTAAATTTTAGTGAGCTTTATTTGGAGAATTGAAAAATGACAGAAATCACACAAGATTCATATTCCTCTAAAACATCTTTTATATGACAGCCACAGGATTCTTGGCAAATTGACAGTAATTTAGAATGTGAGCTTTAAAAATACCTTATGGCTTTTGTCAGCAGTTAAGATAAAGTACAAATAATGTATTTAAATTAATTTTAGCTCTGATTCCTCCCTGTTGTCCTGGCCTCCTCTGCCACAAAGGACCCCCAGCACCTGCTATAGAGCAGCCTGCCCTGGGCTCATGGTCATGAACTTGTCCACATTCATGAAGGACCCTGTGCTCCTTCATGTCTTTGTTCCTCAAATTGTTTCATGTGCCTGTGACACATTTTGTCTCCTCCACCTCTCATCCCAAATTTCTTTTTTTGAGTAACTATCCTTTTACAGAGTTAAACTTCTTAGACAAGCCCATGAAAAACATTTTGGGCTCATCAAGACCAGATAAAACTCTGCTATTTCTCCTCCTTTGATTCCTTACTTCCAATCTTTTGACATGTGTTACCCTGTATTACTTAGGCTCATAAATGTTCAGTTTTTTCTGTGTCTGTTCTAAATGACTCTAACTATGAGATTAATTGCATATTTTTACAACCCAAAACCAAAGAAAATGACTAAAATATAATGTAGACCAAAAAATATACTCATGAATAAAAGAGTTATTAGCAGTTGACAATCAAAGAAATCAAGGGAAGTTGATAAATGAAATTAAGATATTTAAGTAATTATACTCTTCTTCCTCTGGGAAAGTTCTCTTTCTGACTTAGTTTCCTCTTTTTGCAGAATTTTTTAATGGAGTTTTCAAAGATGCAGTGTGAAATGCTTAAAGAAAAGTATTTACTCAGTTTATCCTACAACAGCCAACGAAAAAAATGGGTTTGGCTTGATGGCACAGATCATACTCCGGACACGTGAGTCTCTTGTTGTTTTAAAATTCCAGACTGGGAACCTCTTATTTACCTCTAAATCTAAATATTTACTGGGCACATGTGAACAGAAGTTAGATTATAAAACAGATGTAGTCATAATATATCAACCAGTAAAAGACAGGATAAATGGAAATAAGGAAGTGAACGATGACAGTGCTAGGTTAAACATTTAACTTTCATGCCTCATTTTGATTGCTCATTAGTTTTATGATTGAAGTATTGCCATTCTGCTATGTATTATAAGGAAATCGAATAAAGAGGCACATATTTCAAGAGTATATACATCAGAACTGTCAATTTAGTATTAATGGAGTTTTCTCTACTTCAAGACATGGACTGCCAAAGAAATTTTCTTGAAACATCTTTCTCCCTCTCTTGTTCTCACCCAATGCTCTTTGTATTTGTTGCCAAGAACTGTATTTGTTTTTGTCTTAAGCCAAAACCTGCATGGTTTAAAGCACATAATTTATTTAGTTGAGAAAGCAAATGCCTAGAGAAAAGTTATTTGCCTTTTGTAGGATATTAAAATATTACAGATTTTATTTATTTTTATTTTTCTTAAAGATTTATTTAGTTTTAAAAAAGATTAATTTATTTATGCCTACAAGAACTGGGGTACAGGCCAGAGGCACGGGAGGGTTAGAGGATTCACCAGAGACGGAGTGGGGAGCAGAGCAGGCAGACTGACTGAAATACACTGCTGAGGGGAGCAGCGGGCAAGACAGTAGATGTCTGCCCTGCCATGTGGGATTCTCGCCGGCTGGCTGGGATCGAACCCACACTGCAGAGGCTGCGGACAGCTTCACAGTGCAGTGCTCAACTGCCTGTGTCACCAGGGGAGGCCCAATAATATAGATTTTAAAAATACAAATATTATCTTAGCAAATTCAACATTTAATGGAAATTATTTTTTCTTCTAGGTTTTATATTCCTACAATTAAAAATGCTAATAATAAATGCCTACACGTAAAAAATGGCTGGATAAATGCTGAAGATTGCAAAATAAGTGGTTATTGTATCTGCAAGAAGACAATGTATTCAGATCTGAAAACTACATGAAAATGAAAAGAGTAAATATCTAAGGTTTCCCATGGTGATGACTTTATGTAAATTATTGATTTATCTAAAAATTGCTGTTATTATACATTGCTGTCCATGTGTTATTTTTTATTGTTAACTAATTATATCTAACAGTAAATGAATAAATACAATTAAAACAATATCAGTAACATAGGAAATAATACAAAGGGAAAAATACTATTGGAACAGAAGTTTAGTTTATATATAACCCTCTATGCTTGTAGAGAGGTATTCAGTAATTTTAAGATGTTCTAGTACTTTCTTTTTAAGATTTATTTTATTCATTTATGCATACAAGAGCTGGGGTGTAGGCTGGAGGTGTTGGGGGGTGAAAAGATTCACCAGAGACAGAGTGGGGAGCAGAACAAGTGGATCTACTGAAATACACTGCTGAAGGGAGTAGCAGGCAAGACAGGAGAGGTCTGCTGAGCCATGTGGGTTAGTTCCCAGGCTGGGGATTGATCTCTTGCTGCAGTGGCTGCTGATAGCTTCATAGTGCTGAGACTTAACCCCTTGCACCACGAGGGAGGCCTTGTTCTAGTATTTTTAAAGTAAATCTTGTCTGTGTAGTCACACACATTTTAGGGAAGACAAGATAATGATTAAATATGGTTCCAGAGAGGCAGGAGATATTTAAACGTTGTTAGACACATGCAAAGAGTTTGAAGATGCATAGTCTCTACTGGAGTGGAAAATGGGCAAAATTTACTTCATTCACCAACAAGGGTTTTTCCTGCCATTTATCACTCTGAGTTCAAGTTCTGAGACCCCCATGTGAACAAGCTATGTCTGCTGTCCCAGTGCTTACAAACTAATGGGAGAACTGATTTTAATAATCACAATAATAAGGACACAACACAAATAAAATAGTCTCATGGAAATAGTCTGATGTAATCCTGGGGGAAAGCAAGACAAAACACAGAACTTGAAGACTGTAAGACAGACTCTGACATTTTTAGGTTACTCTCAATACTTCAAGTCCCCAGGCTGACCCGGGACAGAAAGAAGCCTCCTGCTCCTCCCCCTTCACAGTCACACTTGGGGCTGCCAGATGCCAGGTGACCTGGAGTCATAGACAATTGCTATAGACACCAAAAAGCGTGGCTCCTCTAAAATAAATATGGCAAAAAACTTTTAAAAAACTTAATAGCACACATTTAAAACTTTAAGTACTAAGAAAAAGTCAAGATTTTGCAGTTTGTTAAAGTCGCAGTTCTGATAGTAATGAAGGTGGTAAGAAATGATGATCACACACGTGCACACACACACACACATATTCCAAAATGTCTGCAAAACAGATTTAACGATATAGTAAGTAAAAGAAAATGTATCGTGTACTTTTTTTATGTTTGCTTTAGTTTTTGACATAATTTCAGATTTAAACATGCCTGGAAAAGTAGTGTAAAAGACTGATGTATATATTTTACCCAGTTTACTAAGTGTTAAAATTGTTAAGACATTTTCTTAGTGTGTGTGTGTGTGTGTGTGTGTATATATATATATATCCTTCCCTGTATAGTTTCAGTTATCAATCAATCAATTAATCAATTATCAATATTCGACCTACCTACCTGGTGACAATATATTGAGAAGGTGTAAATTGTCTGAATGTCACTGAATGATTTAGTTTAGTACAAAAGTAAGAGGGTGAGTTCTGTAGCCTGACAGATTCTTACTGAACTGAGTCATATCCTGTTTGGATTTTGATTACAATTCTTGAGGAGACTTTACTCCCCTGGTCTTTTCTTTCTGCCTAAATGTGATCAACAGACACTGACAATAGAGCTTCACAACACAGGGATTTGCCTGAAAAAAGAGAGAGAAAAAGAAAAAAGAGGCTCAGTGAAATTTCAGTGATGCATATTAAAAAACACTGAGGTTTACACGTCAGGAAGTAACCAGTTTGCCCTCTTTGGTGTGTTAGTTTATACTGAGAACCCCAAAGCCCACCCAGCAGCTCACCACAGAGAGACTGTTTCCAGCTGCAAGGGGTGGAGAAGCCACAGTGCAGCAACCAGCTCTTTGCAGCTCCTACATGAGGCTCTCGCTACAGCCCCACATGATGGGCTTGTCAGTGAGAACAGATGTGCTTAAGGAGAGAAATGAAGACAAGCTGACGCAAGTTATGAGTTTTCTGTGGCTTTATTTTTTTTTAAAGATTTATTTATTTATGCATACAAGAACTGGGGTATAGGCCAGATATGCAGAGGTGAGAGGATTCACCAGAAACAGAGTGGGGAGCACAACAGGTGGCTTGACTGAAATACACTGCTAAGGGGAGTGACGGGCGCGTCAGGAGAGGTCTGATGCATATTGTGGGTCATCTCCCTGACCAGGGATAGAACTCGTGCTGCAGTGGCCGCTGATATCGTCACAGTGCTGTGACTTAAACCCTTGTGCCACCAGGGAGGCACAAGGCTCTTGTGGCTTTATAAACTTTGTGCTACCATTCCCAACTGTGTTTTGCATTTTCTTTTTTTGAGGTCTTGAATGAACTATTTCTGAATTTGGAGCAGAAATGACTGTCATTTTGGTTTTAATATTTATCTGTTCTTTTCTCTTATTGAAAAGTAGTTGTCTTGATGCTTTTAATTTTGTACAAAAAAGGAAACTTTCTTGTGTTACATGTCTGTTCATTATTGCCAATTTAATATGTAACTGTCGGTTAAAATAAAACTATGACATGATAACATATGTCAAAAGAACAATGCAGTATTCTAAATCCATAGAATAATTTCAAAGATTTTGGGCAAAATGCCAGAGATTAAATTAAATATTAGTTTGAATAGTAACTGAAAATCAGCATGTCAAAAAATGATAAATATTCCCTCATTTGTTTGGAGCTACAAGGGGATTATATCAACTCCCTAGAAGGGCAGGCAAAACCTGTAAGAGCAATCCCACTGAACACAAAAAGGTCTCAGTGGAAATGAATATCCAATAGAAGCTGGCTACTTGATTCATAAAAGTGTCAAGAGCTTGAACTCTACCAAGAGGATATTCAGAGTTTGGCAAAATATAAGTGATTTCCTAGAGCTCACGTAATTTTGTGATCTTCACACTAAAGAAAGCATTGCACATGACAATTTCTGATGTATTGTAAATTTCCACATCAGTAAAATAATGGAAGCCAACATTCTTCACTGGGAAATGAGACATACACACATAGCAGAACATAGGCTGTTTGTGTGCTCAGTATATGCTAAAATTCTCTCCTTTTGAACAAATTCATTAAAATGAAACTGTAAGCAAAGGAAAGGATTAAATCATTAACTTGTCTTTTTTTACACTGTATACACACACACTGAAGCTTATGATGCATGCAAAAGTGATTGTAAACGGTGAAATGTGATTATAATAATGCTGATGTCCTCTTTTTGGCATGTGCTTTAGTTATGTAAAATTTTAATTTTGGAGAAAATTGAGTAAGTGGTGCAAGGCCGCTCCCCATACTGTATTACTACTTTCTGTCAAATTATTTTCATTTCAAAAGAAAAAGTGAAAGCAAAAAGCAGAAGTTAACAGAAGACAGTGTGTTTATTCCTTGATGTTAGCACTAGCTGTCCTCATTTTCTTACTCCTTATGTCTCATCTACTCTGTGGGTTCCCTCACTAAAGTCACATTCTGTTATATTCATTAATAAAATTTTTTCCACATCAGTGATGATAAATTCAGAAATGATTGGTGTAATAAATATTTTCAAACAAACATCATCAAAGATTGATCATCTTGATAAGTTTATTTGTTGCTGATATTAGACTCAAAGAATGTCATCCAGGGGCCTTCCTGGTGGCACAGGGTTAAGCACCGCACTATGAAGCTGTCCACAGCCACTGCAGCACAAGTTCGATCCCTGGCCAGGGAAAAACCCACATGGCTCAGCAGACCTTTCCTGACTCACCCGCTGCTCCCCTCAGCAGTGTATTTCAGTCAGTCTGCCCGTTCTGTTCCCCACTCTGTCTCTGGTGAATCCTCTCACCCCCCTGCACTCTAGCCTGTATCCCAGCTCTTGTATGCATAAATAAATAAATCTTTAAAAAAAAAAAATGTCATCCACACACCCATATATGGTTTCTAATTGGTAGTACGTCCTAAGAAATTCACTTTTAATTGCAATGTAATGCAAAGTGAACCAGTGATAGACTTGTTTATAAAAACCTATCTGAAGAAAAACAAAACAAACACAAACAAAAATTTAGAGAACTGTCCATAGTTTTCCCACATTAATCCTCCTAGATTTTGGGTGTCTCAAAATTCCTGTGAAATAATCATGACTTTCCATTTTGCTTTTGGTAAAATGGATGTCACTCCAGTATCCAAACTAAAGCCCAACTGATTTCAGTTAATCTATGTATATAATCCACTTGCCACTAAAATTTATATCCAGCCTTGTCAGCTTCCATAAGGTGGAGATAAGTCTTAGAGGACTCTTAGGGAAATGAGGAAAATAAGCAGAGCACATGAGAATTTATATTAATTTGTTCAAGCTATACTGTGGGACTGCTAATCCTAAGGGGACTGTTTGGTCACTATATTTTGTTACCTGCAGTTCTGCATTCCTACGCAAGCTCAGAACTGCCCAGCCAATCAGTCTTAGGAGGCAAATCTTAAAATGTGCCTTTCAAATCAACCAAGAGCTTAAAGCTTGATCACTCTGGGAAGGCTATGCATCATGAGGTAAGACCAGGAAAACCCGGGGGACCAAGCACTGATGTATAACTAGGGACCCCAGTAGCTGATCAGTGGAACCCCTTGTTGATAAGATTAAAAGCAAGGCTGGGGAACTAGAGCTTCATCTCAATTACAATACCAAGTCATCAAGCAGATGAGAAGTGCCTGTCATCAAGCAGATGACAACCCCTGGTACTGTAGATGACAGAGCACATTTTCTAGTTTCACTCCTTTTTTTTCTTTTTGTCTGCTTTCCCCTCACAACTGATGCTGTATGATTATTCTTTCAGTAAGAAGGCCAGTATCTTGCCCTTCGGCAGCGTTGTGCATTGTGCGGCCTGCACGACAACTCCTGTTTCTCTATCAGTGTGGTGTTGTTAGGGGCAAAGGATGTCCTGAGCTAATTCCATACAGGCTTTGTGGATTATCAGGGCTGCCCTGTAACAGTGTTGCTAATGCAACACTATATAGATTTCAAAAACAAGCAAAACTAATTTATTATATCAGAACCCAAAGAAAGAATTACGGTATTATATGGAAGTTAAAGTGAGGACCCATGTTGGCATATTTGAGCATTCTTGCTCTTCACTAGGATGTAGTTCCATGAGTGCTACCCTGATAATGATTAAACTCTATGTTTCTTTTACTTTTCAACATGTGGTATATATTTTATTTATAAGGGTGAGAGAAATGAAAATTTGCTGTAATTTTATTCTGTGAATTTAGAATTTCACATGAGCTTGTCTCTTATCTGTTCCTCACTTTACAGTAAACACACTTTCTTTTTTTAAAGATTTATTTATATATGCATACAAGAACTGGGGTACAGGCCAGAGGTGTAGGGGGTGAGAGGATTGATCAGAGACAGAGTGGGGAACAGACCGGGCAGATTGACTGAAATAAACTGCTGAGGGGAGCAGCAGACAAGTCAAGGAGGGGTCTTCTGCCCCATGTGGGTCAGCTCCCTGGCCGGGGATCAAACTTGTGCTGCAGAGGCTGCAGATAGCTTCATAGGGCTGAGACTTAACCCCATGCACCACCAGGGAGGGAGGCCCATAAACACACTTTCAGATTTCCCAGTTCTACCTCAATTTCAAAAAGCAGAAGTGTCCATACAGAGCTAGGGTCTGTGCTTTAGAAATTTATTGTATTTCAGCTGTGGAGTAGAAGTGAATCAGTGTACATTAAAATTAGTATTACACAGTTTTCTTTGGGATGTCACTCCAGTATCCAAACTAAAGCCCAACTGACTTAAGTTAATCTATGTATATAATCCACTCACCACTAAAATTTATATCCAGCCTTGTCAGCTTCCATAAGGTGGAGATAAGTCTTAGAGGACTCTTAGGGAAATGAGGAAAATAAGCAGAACACATGAGAATTTATATTAATTTGTTTAAGCTGTACTGTGGGTCTGCTAATCCTAAGGGGACTGTTTGGCCACTAATCTGAATATTTAATTTGATTTTAAAATATTGAATGAATTTGTTACTAAATAACATATTATTTCTTGTACTCTAAAATACTCACTATAAAACTATTAAGGCAAATTATAATATGATATAAATTTTGTAAAATTTGGGTATTTACAAAGCCTATAAAATGTTTGGAAAATTTGTAATAAAAAAGTAATAAAGATATAAACATCTGTGTTTCTGCAAAAAAAGCATCATGATTCTACTTGTGTGACTATAGTATGAGACTATATCCTTACCTGTGATATTTTATTTAACAAGCTTAACAGATTTATATTTTGTGCTTTAGGTGGTCAGAGATAAACAAAAACATCATAATTCTAATGTGCTTTGATAAGTAGTAAAATGTTATCCATTATTCAACAACTACTTGAACGTGTTGAATCATAATTTTAAGTGAATTGTATCATGTTTTAAAATGATGTAGTCGCGTCTCCCTGGTGGCTCAGGCGGTTGAGCACAGCGCTGTGAGGTTATCCACAGCCTCTGCAGTACGGGTTCGATCCTGGCCTGCTGGCGAGGGTCCCACATGGCGCGCAGACCTCTCCTGTATTGCCCGCTGCTCCCCCCAGCAGTGTGTTTCAGTCAGTCTGCCTGTTCTGTTCCCCCCTCTGTCTCTGGTGAATCCTCTCACCCTTCCCTGCATCTGATCTGTATCTCGGTTCTTATATATATGAATGAATAAATCTTTTTAAAAAAATAAATAAATAAAATGATGTCGTTTTTTCACATTTCTGAAATGTCAAATGGAACCATCTTAGAGATCTGAATATAAAAATTAATCCTGTCCTTTCAAAGAAGGTCCTGTTCTGGTTTCATTCAATCTGCCCTGACTCTCCAGCTACAGGATAAGCCAGAGCTTTCCCACAAAGTTTCACTGGATTCAGGTGTCAGGAGATGGGGTCTCTGATAACGTTGAAGGAGACATTGCTCTTCACATTTCTGCTTGAACTCTCCTTACCAGAGATAAGGTAAGTGGTCATTTACACTCCATAAGTAAATGGCCAAAGGAAAAAAAGAAAGAAAGAAACTAGAAAATGAATTGTGATTATTCTTTTATTAAATGAGAACAATCATTTTGGAGCATTAGGTTCAATGACTACATCTGGGGGCCCTTACTTTATTCAGAATATAAGATGGGCCTCCCTGGTGGCTGGGGGTTAAGTTTCAGCATGCTATCAGCGCTAAGGCATCAGTCCTATCCCTGGCCAGGGAGCTAACTAACCCACATATGGCACAGCAGACCTCTCCTCTCTCACCCGCTGCTCTCCTCAGCAGTGTATTTCAGTAGATTTGCCTGTTCTGCTCTCCGCTCTGTCTCTGGTGAATCCCCTCACCACCCCCACACCCCTGGCCTACAGTCCAGTTCTTCTATGCAACATAAATTAATTAAATTAAATTAAATAATTAAAAATATATATATATATAAGATACCCAGAAATACATAAGCCAAAATGGATACTTGTATCTCTGTGTCTCTGGGCCGCAGGGTTGGGATTCATTTTATATGATTGACTCTATTTCCAGCAGGGTTTTAGGAACCCCGTTCCAACTAGTGACTGGGCCAGACACTCTCTCAGCGCCCGGTTGTGGAGGTGCTGAGCTTCTTCTGTAATTTGTTATGTATTGGAGAGTTCTTGTGGGTGCTCTTTGCTTTTTTATTTTAGAGTTTTACATTAGATCTGGCTTTGATCATTCACATTTCATAGAATTGCACAAGGTCATACTCAGGATGTGAAGTGTGAGACAAAAAAAAAAGAGAATAATAATTACTCCTTTCATCCTGTTTACCGGATTCAGTTCAAAGCATTTAAGTGCTTTGTGTCCATTTTTCACACACACAATTTCTTTTTCTCTTTCATTATCATCACTTTCATCATCATCACAGTGTAGGGAAAGAGAAATTTAGAATAACAAAGTTATTATGTTTGTAAGAAACATCCCCTTAATTGTTTTCTTAGGAAGAATTCAAGTCTGTTTGACAAAAATGGAACCTCTTACATTTTAATAACTCACACTCATTTCTCTAAATTTGCAAGACAGTGAATTGTATCAGTATTTATTTTATCTCATTATAATGACTATTATATAAATTTTAAATTAAGTAGATTATTGTTGATAAAATTTATGCCTCTGCTTGAAATATAATTATCAAGATTTTTTTTGAACATCCTTATTAATAAAACACCCTGGTTTTATAAAATTTAATTTGAATCTCTTTGAATTCATGGACTACACAGTGACTGACTCCAAATTTTCCCTGCATGAGATGACTAATGCCAGGGTGACTAGGCTTAGCAGTTTTTCTTTTCCTGTTAGATGATCTTGCTATTCACCAAAGGAAGCTTCTATTCTTATTTTTTTGATCAATCCAGAAAACATTTTCCTAAATGTCACTGTCATGTTATAAGCTCGGTTTTATGGTGATGTTAGTGATATATTTTAGAAAACTTGGAATGGCATTATTATTTTGATCCTAATTGTATATAACAAGCACTAAAATTATGATGAGCTGCATGTGATTTGATGTCTCCATTTCAGCATACATGAGCCAATGTGGAGAAAAGAAAACTTCATTTCTTTCTTAATGTAAGCTGTTGGGAAAATATGTATCAAACCAATGCAATTCATTCTTTAATAAGGTGAGAATTAGGAGCAATAACATTTATATGAAGATAGGTACAGTTTACAAAATACCATCTTTCAAAATATTTAAGTGTATTATGTGAGTCATTCTTCTTGGAGATTTATGATTTTTGGCTAAAAGTCTATTTTTGGCCAAAGCAAACTTGCATATTCATAAAAAATTTATAGTGCAGAAGAGCTTGGTAGTAAAATCAGTAATTCTTTTTCTTTTTGCTCTCACTTTGGTCCTTCAGCAAGTGGTACTGTAACAGGGTGGTCCCCAGGAAAGGGGGAGGTTCCCAGTTTCCTGACCCACCCAAGGGAGGGAGGAGCTGAGCAGAGAGAAGAAGCTGCAGAGGAGACTGAGGAAGGAAGAAAGTAGGATGGAGAGCCAGAAGGAGACCTGAAGGAGGCACATGGAGTGGAGAGATGGATGAAGAAACTGTGCTTGCCTTTTGGTCGTGGACTGGTTGAAACAGATGTGGGTGAGAGACCCGTGGGGAGGTGACAATGACGGTTTTTGTCTTGATGTTGATTTTGTTCTTTTCCCCCCAGACTTGTCTGCTTGTTTCTGATCCTTTTCTGTGGGTCCCCACTGGAAGATCTTTAGATTTGTGGCAGGCTTTGGGTCCTTGCTCTGGGCCAATCCCATTTGGATGGAGTTTTACCCACGAGGGGACGGGTAACTTTGGGTGCTTGATTTAGAAACTATATTCTTTGTCTTTTGTGTGTTGTTTCCTAATTGTATTAAAGTTCCTTCCCATTAAAGTCTCATATGTTTTGTGTTGATGTGGAGGATGGCAGAACCCGTTTAGAGCAGGCAGGTTTGCAGGGTCTGGAGTGCCCCTCTCCCTGCCCTGTAACAGTACTGATTCTACCTGCTTTTTCTACTTTTATCTTTTCTTGCTGTAAAAATATAGAGAGATGTTTTATCATTTTCTAGTCCAGGATGTGTCTTGGACTTCCTTGTCTCAGTAATCCAAGGTTCAGGAATATTCTTTCCCACCTCATCATATTACGTTTATTAATCAATTTATTACTACCACTCATAAGCTTACCTTCTGGATTATAAGGATTATTGATGGGACAAAAAAAAATGGGTATCTTATCTGTTTGGTGGGATAGATGCTGTCACTTTAAAGGGAAATTATCTCCAATGATGAACAGATGAATAACTTGAACATCCCTTGGGAACAGGGAGTGCCTGGCACTGCCCACAGGGTGCAGGGTGAGCTCCTGTTAGGTGTTCCGCAGCCCCACATGACTCAGGTGCTGATGAGGGGATGTGACAGGTGAGTGTCACCAAGGCGGCCCCTCTGCTCCCAATACCTTCCTCTCAGTAGCCCCCAGGCCTGCCTCTCTTGCTCTCATGTCTATCTTCACCATCTTTTTCTCTACCCTGTGAGCATAAGCTCCATTTTCTCATCATGGGAGTTTTTTCTTAGACTTCACACATTTCTTTTTTCAAACATGCTCCTCCAAACTCTATCTGCATAAGAAAAGAAAGGGATCTGGGATACTAATATATCAAGTGCTGAGGTTTATTGGTGTGAGGGAAGCAAAGTTTTCAGCAGATCTTGCGGGGGAGGGGAAGAAGTCACAACAGATGTCTCTTTCTTTGGGTACAATGGTAGTTCAGGGTGGGGCACGGGTAAATGAAAAACTTGGAGACTATTTAACTTGAAGGAATCTGGAAAGCAAATCACTGTCCCAGATTATGTTTTCTTATTTTTTGTAGAAAAAGCCCATTTTAATGTAGTGTTTCATCTATGGTAATATTAAAATTACCATAATATTTTGATCATACTTTAATATTCAAAATTACAATGTACACAGCAAAATCTTAATTGGGAATCAGCTTTTAAATGTGGATAATGGAAGATTGTGTTTCCCAATAGCTAATCATGATCCAGGTATTTTCTCTGGTCTCTTATTCCAGACCTGCCCCACATGCAAATTCCCATTACTAGTTACTCTTCTGAGGACAAAACTGTATAAATGGAGTTATGAGCATATTTCCTTAATGACATAACACAGCAAAAGTAATAGTAAAAATTCTAATACAAATAAGAACAAGGCAGCAGCTATGGTCTAATTCAAAGCTCTGAAGAAGAGGGCTTTGAACAACCAGTATTGAGGGAAAGATTGAAGGTTAATATGAAGGACACACTGAGTGTGGGCTCAGGCTAGCCGAGGCTGTGCCAGAGTACGTGTGTGTGTGAGAGAGTGTGTACTTGCAACAGTAATGGGATGT
Organism: Talpa europaea; assembly: GCF_964194135.1. Lineage (NCBI taxonomy): Eukaryota > Metazoa > Chordata > Mammalia > Eulipotyphla > Talpidae > Talpa > Talpa europaea. The sequence continues at coordinate 66,855,719 of NC_140083.1, read as the reverse complement.
CACTTTGCTTCTACCTTTTTGATCCCTGCCTTCCTGAGCTGAGTTAAGGAGATGGGAAACACAAACAAGACTGAGACAGGGAAATACCAACCTCTCTATGTAAAGAAAATGACAATTCACACAATACAAAAATACAGAGAGATGTTTGATTTAAAATATATTGTATGTGTCTGTGGAGAAATACTGTCTGCTTTCAAATACAATACTTTTGAAGCTGCTTAGCTCTATCATGCCTGAAGTTTCTCACTGGCAAATGAGTTTAATTTTGTATCTTCAACATTACTGCAGTTTCAGAAATAAATGATCTAAACTACACTAACTACTTTAATCAGTGTTTCATGCAATGCAACTAAAAATATTTAATATTAATGTAGGGAAATTTTATGTGTGGAATTTTATTACCCTGAGTCCCCACACTTAGGTTTGTTCCAACTGTGTCCCAAATAATTTTTAAAATTTTGATAATTTGCTGTTCAATTGTTTTAAAAAAACAAAACAAAACAAAACAACCCAACTTGCTCTGATCTTTTACCAAAGACAAAGGGAGGCGCTGCGCAGGTACAGTGAGCACTTCCTGTATTGTGGTCCCGGAACAAATTAGAAACTTGTGATTTTGCCGCTTCTGGTTCACACTGTCCATCCAATCTCACCAGTAAAATGGTGACCACGAACAATGTTTAAAAACAGATTTTTCTCTTTTTCTTTTAGATATTTTCTTAACACAAACTCAACATTGCTAAGCTTCCAGCTCACTCTATGACCCCACCAGGATCTTCTGGAACAAGCACTCTGGGAGACTTCCTTGCATCTACCTGGAACATCTGTCCTCATGGCAGGTACGTGCAGCCAGAGCCATACAATTAAACAATAAAAACAACTAGAAGGCGTATGTCATGAGTATTGCTAATTTCAGGGCAGGATTGGGAAAATAGTGAGATTTTTAGATATCTCACATATCAGTATTTTCCACTTCATTTTATTTTCATGATTCTTCATTCTGTCATATAGAAATTATTTTGTGAGGCTTTTCCAACAATTTTTAAGGATGGATTTGACAAGGATAGAACGCAATATTTATGTGACTGATTCACCAGGTTAAATGAACAGCACAATCTGAGCATAAAAATAAGTAGGGAATATCGAATATTAATGGAAATGTTTACAAGTTTATAAAATTTACCATTTCTGTTGTGACATCCAAATGCTATCCCATTCACATTTGACACACTAGACTGTTAATGCCAACACTCTTAGGTGTGTGTGTGCTGATGTTAATGCAGAATCTTCTAAATTTTTTTTGAGGGGAAATGTGTGATAGAAAGTAAATTTTGGGAAGAAAGAAATGCAGTGTCCAATACATAGTTTCTGTTTTTATATAATTGTTTAAAATATGCAAAATAAATGCTGGTCTCCAGGGTGTCTCACGTAATTTTTTAGGGATGATATAATCATCTCAAGTCCAGGGTGTCCTGTGTTTTTTTTCCCCATAGGACCTCCACAGTTATGAGCAGCTGACATCACTCCAGGCAGGGAATGCCCTGAGATAGAAGGGCACAGTCCTAGGTACTTTTTTATAAAGATAGTATATGTTACCTGAATGAAAGACTCTGGGACAAGGTAAACACATTTCATTTCTGAGTTAGATGCTACTAGCTTTGATACTTTGAGTCATAACATTATTAATGGATCCAGTTTTCCCATCTGCCTAATGGGAATTATATCTCTTGTGATTTTTATTTATAAAATAAAAATAAATCTGGTATAAAGAACAAACCAGAAATTTGCACCTTATCACTTCTACTCCAGATATCTAAATTTCCAAAAAGTAAATGTTAAATCCATGTCAATGACATGCATTTGGGAAAGAAGAAAAAGTATGGATAATGTCACAAAAGGATAGATTTTGCCATTATTTGGAGTTTTCCATGGATTGTCTTCATTTTTCCAAACCAAAAACATTTTTTTGGATTCTCCTGTGCTAGTTTCTGCCTTTAAGAATTTGTATTCCTGTGTCTTTCCTTGAAGTCATTACCCTACCTCTCTTTTTCTACAGCTTTTCAGACCACTTCATGGAGGTGGATTTCTGGGATCTTAGGAGTAACATGCCTTTCGCTGATGGCTACTTTGGGAATTGTGTTGAAAAACTGTAAGTTTTTCTAGTCAAGTTTATATAAAGTTCAGAACATCAATGAAATCATTTACTGAAGCTTTCATTTACTAATATGGAATATTTTATTGTTTCACAAACTTGTATCTAATAATTTCTAATCATTTCTGATGGCATTTCATAAACTAGATTTTGAAACAACACTCTCTCCAGGAGCCACCCTCAAATCCCGGGAAGGTAGGTTCCATACTTTGTAAACCTTGGGGTGAGTAGAGGATGAAATATGCAGGTTCCTGTTTTTCTCACAAGGAATAATGATGGAATATTGTGATCTCGTTATGCAAGTTGATATACTAATTGCAGGATAGTCTCATTTCATTGTCTTCCATTGTAAGAATTATTAAATTATTTGAATATGCATTATTTATATATTTAAATAAAGAAAATATTAACCTGAAATAACTTAGCTTTTCCTACATGAGCATTCACATTTAAGTAATAAAAAATTAGTTCCCAACTAATTCTAATTACCTGTGTTTGCTCATAACCCATGAATTTATATCTTTACCTTTGCTTTTTGCATCTTCCATGACTGAGAATGTAGTACACAGATTTCAGTAGTTCTAAGCCCTACTTATCAGTGAAAGTCAGCTCAAAGCCACTTTTTTTATTAATATATTTTATTTTATATAATTCTTACGTCATTTTTCATTTTTGCACAATATATGCATTTTCATTTTGGTTATATTCCCCATACAATTCCCACCCCCCCTTATATTGACCCTAATCCCTCCTCTCTTCCCCTCTCCCCCATAGTGTGTCTCTGGTTTATAGCTGCTTGTTGATTTTGATTTTTTCTTTATTATAATTAGTCTTTTTCCCGGTCCCTTATTTAGGTTTTCTGAATTCCTGCTATGAGTGAGACCATCCGGTATTTTCCTTTTTGCTCAGCAAAATAAGTCAAAGCCCAATTTTTAATATAGTTTATCCAAATGTTTTCTAAGTTGTCTTAGTATCTTCTGTGATCATTTTTCACTTCATTTTATTCCTTAGATATTTTTCTAGTTCTGTTGGATTATAAATGACACACATCATTGTGCATGGTTAAGGCATGTAATGTGTTGATTTGATAAAGCTACACAGTGCAATATGATGGCACCATAGTATTAGCTAACACCTCCATGGCGAGAAAAATTAGATCTATTTTTTTGTTGTTGTTTTTGCAAAAGTGAGTATATAATAGAGTACTGCTAACTACAACTACAATGCTGTGCATTAGGTCCTCAGAGTTTAAGTTTATAATCTTTCTTCATCATCTCCTTATTCCCCCCACCCCACATCCCGTTAACCACATTCTATTCTACACCTGCAACATCATTCATTTGGCAAAGATTTGCTTGTTTACCAGGTGTCATGACTTTTGTTACTGAGGATAGTGATTTCTTAAAGTGCTATTTTAAGCTATTTTTTTAAATGTTCCTTTAGAAAATGAATTATGTACCCTATCTATCAGAATTCTCCCAATGTACCATCTATTGATACTTTATGATTCGGGGAATGTGATTAAATATATTTCTAATTTAAAGTTCTCTTGGATCTCACTTATTCCTAGATCAAGTTATTCCTAGATTCAGAAAGGAAAATAGATTAAACAGAACACTGTAACTGCCTCTAGACCATCCAGTTTTATGCCCAGATAGAGTTTCAAATAATTTGTAGAAATAAAATGAAAAATAATTTTTGAATGAGTAAAGAGCACTGAAAAACAATATCCAATGTCAACAGTTATGGTTTACTTTTCTCTTAGATTCTAGATATAGTTCTTGCCAAGAAAGATGGGTCGGCTATCAATGCAACTGTTACTTCATTTCCAGTGAATTAAAAACTTGGAAAGAAAGTAGGGATTTCTGTGCTTCAAGGAATTCCACTCTACTTCAGATGCACAATAAAGATGAATTGGCATGTATTTAATTCTTATTTCCTATAAATTTTTTGATCTAGGAAAATGTACTACCTAAGTAAACTGAATGATTCCAGTCTTTAATCAGATAGTAAATGGAGAGAGAATTTTTGAACTAATGACTTACTAATATCCTTTCACTCTAAACAATCATTATAAAACTTACAAAAATTGTCAAAGATGTGTGTTATTGAATTACATTCAAGACAAATGTCATATAAAATACAAAAAACATTTTAGAGAGAATTCGAAGGTGATATAAGTGTGTTTTATTAAGATATCAAGTAAAACCAGTAACTTTTATCCCTTTGATTTTATAGTTGATTCTGTAATTCTGTATATTTTGTCATCATTTTGGTATGAAATGTATTATCATAACAATTATCCAATTTCTAAGTAGTTAAATATAGGTTGAGAAGTTTATATCCACAAAATTCTTCCTATTAGACACTGATACAGAATCAGTTTGAATGTTGGCCTACGGTGAAGGAAGTGTTCCACGAAAATTCTAACTTCCTTCAAAATATAATAGATAATATATTACCATGTGTATAATAATTTTTTCATTCTGTCTAGACATGAGCTTTTGGGTTTTTTCCATAAGTAGATGGGCCTCAGATGAGGATGGAGGCGACCTGTCACCACCTCCTAAACCAAATGTTAAAAGTAATTTTAGTTTGTGTGATTGAGAGGTTGAATCTGATGCTGAACATTAACTTTAAAAATATGTATTGATATATTATCCCACAGTACATTCAATTAGGTCAATTTGTTTCTGTTTCTAAGCAGCACTTTATGAAGCTCAGTAAATACTTATACTGGATTGGAGTCACCTACAGTGCAGAACACAGTGCCTGGGTGGGGGAGGATGGCTCTGTGGTCTCTCAGGATCTGTAAGTTTCTTTTTTTTTAAAGATTTATTTATTTATTTATTTATTTATTTATTCATCTATTTATTTATTTATTTATTTATTTATTTATTTATTTATTTATTTATACAAGCACTGGGTACAGGCAGAAGCGCGGAGGGTGAGAGAATTCACCAGAGCCAGAGCAGGGAACGAAACAGGCAGGCTGACTAAATACACTGCTGAGGGGAGCAGTGGGGGAGTCAAGAGAGGTCTGTCCACCATGTGGGACCCTTGCCAGTGGCCAGGGATCGAACTGGGGCTTTAGAAGCTGCAGGCAGCTTTGCAATCCAGTGCTCAACCGCTGCGCCACCGGGGAGGCCCAGGTTCTACAAGTTTCTGCCAATCTTGGGTTTTTCTGTTCTGTATGAGTATATGTTTATCTCACCACTGAATGTGGCCAAGACAGTCTTCCTAGGCCATGAGAATACAGAAAAAATAGATTTAAGAGAATAAAAATTTTAGCTGCAAATAGAAAATATGTTATGCTCAAGTGATATGAAGTTTGTGTGCTTGTGGCCATAATAGAGCTTGTGATGTATGGATTTTTTTTCCCCTATGCTCTGTGTGTGTTTACACAGAAATTACATTCACAGGAGTCATGCAGAAAAAACACAGTCATTTTCTTTATTTTTCTGGAATCCAGTATTCCCAGCTCCAACCCCCAATTTTGATTCCAATTTCTAGACTAATTTTCTGTGTATTTATAATTTTTTAATCTCGTCTTTATTCATAAACATGGGGCTTTCAACATGTATTCCCTGATTTATTTCCTAGGCTAGCTTAGTCAAAACATCTTTAAGCAAAGTTGAAGTAGAGTGTATATCAGATCCATTAAAGCAATATCAAAATAAAAAACAAACAAACCCTGATCTCTGTGTTATTGCTTATTGAGACAATAGCCCTGTTTCATAATGTTGCATTCTATAATCATCAAAACTGTGGTTATTGACTAGAAAATATACTGACTCAATCTGTAATGAATCATTCAAATACTTTGAAAAAGTCTATCATATACTAAAGGTGTCATCCCTGAATATTCTCATTTCTTTTTCCCATACGTTAACATTTTATTTTTCATTACAGACTGCCAAACTCTCAAAGTGCCAACCCAATGACCTGCGTAGTATATGGCACAACCAACGGTATTTGGGATGAACCTTGCACATCAAAAAACATGTATATCTGTAAGCAACAACTTATTTAGGTGTTTCTTCGGGCAGAAGTGGGCTATGATGGTTCATCTTAAGAATGGTAATTTTACTACTTGAACTGTTACAGTTATGTATTTCTAGAATCTGTAAAATGTTTCTAGCTGTGTTTGAACATATAATTTTCATATATTTGAAAATATTAATAATTGATGAATATACCTGAAATTATAAAGCATCAAGATAAAATTGTAATGGATATTTTAATAAACACATGTTCAACCTTGAGTTAAATATTTCTTATGAATATCATTTTGTATATTTTCTCTGCAGAAATTTAAATAAAAAATATTTGCGTCAAATGATATATGTCAGCATCCCTTCAGTCTTTTGTATCACACACTAAGTTTGCAAAAGACATCTTTATATCTTGCTTCTGGAAATTAGTTCTTTCTGGATATCTGTATAGATATATTCTTGTATATAAATGCTTAAACATTCACAATTTTCTATTATATGTCTCAGTGTATGACTTTTTGCATTTTGATAGCTAGTTGTTCCATTGGTTTCATGAATTGTGTAGTAAATTAATTCCTCCAAGTGTTAGAGGAACAGTAGAAGCAACTCTGAGACTGTGATTGAAATGCTGAATGAGCTCTACCCCTGCCATCTTTACAGAATCAAAACCCATCTTCAAGCCAATAAGATCTCAGACACCTAGGACTATGACTCCCAGCATTCTCTGAATTTGATTAGAACAGAAGCCTCTAGCAACTCTGGGGAGAGTTAAGCATTTATGCTTGGCTTAAAACCTGAGAGCATGCTCTCAACTCTTTGATTTTCCAGGTTTGACTTGCACCCTGGTGACATACCTCAGATGATATTACTGGTGGGAAGTATCATCCAATCTCTCTTTCTCTCTCTTTTCTCCTTCCACTCCCTTTATAAATAAAACTTAAAAAAAAAAAAATCACTCTCGGGCCTCCCCGGTAGCGCAGCGGTTGAGCGCTGGGTTGCGAAGCTGCCCGCAGCCTCTGCAGCACCAGTTCGATCCCCGGTCAAGGGGCGAGGGTCCCACATGGCGCGCAGAATTCTGCCGCTCCCGCTGCTCCCCTCAGCAGTGTATTTCGTCAATCTGCCTGCTCTGCTCTCTGCTCTGACTCTGGTGAATTCTCTCACCCTCCCGCGCTTCTGACTGTACTCAGTGCTTGTATAAATAAATAAAATTTAAAAAAAAAATTCACTCTCTGTTTCTTCTTTTGGCACTCTCCATTCCAAATTCTAAAACACAAGGGCAGTCACACACCCAGATTATTCCATATCTTTTGCAGTTGTCCTGTAACAACTTGGCGTCCAACAGCAGGGCCATCACACTCGTGGGTGACCAGCCCAAAGGACCCTTCCTTATGTTGGTCATTGTAATTTCATTATGAGTTTGTGACTGCAGCAGGATATTTCTGTCTCTAATTTAGAAGAGCTGGGTTTTACTTTAGTAAATTTCTGTGATGACCTAGAATTTGGTTCAATCATTAGTTTAGGAATGTCTTCATATTTTTTCTTTAAATCATGACTTGATAGTTTTGTAAAGTCTAGTGTATAGAATGTTATTTTGGTTTTATGGAAGGTCCTGTGGACATATTTATGGTACTTAGTTGCAGCATGTTAATATGATCTAAAATTGACAATAAAGACAGTTATTTAACATGTGGACTGAGACAGTTCTTTGCTTATTTCCAGAGATGCTTTATTGTCAGTTTTTGACTCTTGGGAACAATAAAGACAGTGAGCTAACTGATAAGCTATGGCAAGTTGATTCATTTTCCAAATTTCAAGTGGAACTTAGGGACAATTAGTTTAATATTTGAATCTCAAATTATAATTGAGATAATCATTTAAATGCCTGTTTCCATTTGATGGGGCTCTGCATGAAACTTCTCCTGGAACTCCTGAAACCACTTTTCAAGATACAAATATCAGCAGATTCACCAGAGTTGATATTTGTCTCCATGCAAATAAGAATATGGTGGAACTTATTCTTGGAGGTTTCATGGTTCCCCCTGCTTAAATGATTTCTTTCTCCTGTTCACTAGTATTATTTGCCCTTTACAAGGGTTACTAGAAATGCTCTTTGCAACCTTGCAATTTCATATCTTAAAACTTGGAGATTCTTTTAATATTTAAACACCTTTTCTAATTTCTATAATTTTATACCTTTTGAAACTTTTTTATATATCCTAGTGCAGTTTGTTGAACATCTCTCTCTATAGGACTAGATAGAAAGCATTTTCAACTTTGTGAGTCAATCTCTGTTGGAGACTCAGCTCTGCCATTGTAATGAAAAAGAAGACATGGATAATAGATGATGGTTTATGTGTGCTACAGAAGAATTTATTCACAAAAATAGATGTGGAACAAATTTGGGAATTTTCTGGTTTTCTTCTGCTGTGGTTTCTACTTTTATGCTATTGTCATTAAAAAAAAAAAAAAATGTTTGGGGCCTCCTCTGGTGGCGCAGCGGTTGAGCATTGGGCTGCAAAGCTGCCCGCAGCCTTTGTAGCGCAGGTTCGATCCCCGGTCACCAGCAAGGGTCCCACATGGCGCGACAGACCTCTCCTGCTGTGCCTGCTGCTCCCCTCAGCAGTGTTTTTGATCACTCTGCCTGTTCTGTTCCCTGCTCTGGTGAATTCCCTCACCCTCCCTCGCGCTTCTGACTGTACCCAGTGCTTGCATAAATAAATAAATAAATAAATAAATAAATAAATAAATAAATAAATCTTTTAAAAAAATGTTTGATTTCAGACATAAATGTGTTTAGATTTATCACACATCTCTCCCCCAATCTAAAAATCAAATTAAGGGCCTCCCCGGTGGTGCAGCGGTTGAGCGCTGGGTTGCGAAGCTGCCCACAGCCTCTGCAGCACTGGTTTGATCCCCGGCCACCAGGTGTGGGTCCCACATGGCACGCAGATGTCTCTTGCCCCCCGCTGCTCCCCTCAGCAGTGTACTTCATCAGACTGCTTGTTCTGTACCCCGCTCTGGCTCTGGTGAATTCTCTCACCCTCCCATGCTTCTGACTGTTCCCAATGCTTGTGTAAATAAATAAATAAATCTTTAAATAAAAAAAAAAAAGAGAGAGAAAAGAAGAAGGAATATAGGAAAAAGACTAAAAAAAAAAAATGAAATAAAATAAAAATCAAATTGAACCATGTAAGATTCATGCCCTTTCAACATCTTCAGAGATACAGATGCCACAGTCTTCAAAATATATATAATATATAATACATGGAAAAAACTCATTTGCAATGGTGAAAAACTGATGAAATATTTGGAACTATACTTAGCAAAGGCTGTTCATAATATATATGAAAAGTATGTCAAAGATTTCAGAAAGACAAAAAGTAGACTTTAGAAAGGTAAAGACATCTGTTTTGGGTAAAAACCCTTGCTTAAGTTAATTTATATGTTTGAAATGATTCCTATAAACATCTAATAACTGATGGTCTGAACAAGTTGACATTGAAATTCATGTGAAAGACAGATAATAGACTATGAGGACTGTGAAAGCTGAACTCTGAATAATTACTTTGTCTACCAATATGGAAATGAACTTCAAAATCCCCCATTTATAACAGTTTGGTGGCCAGTAACACAGAAATAGACAGACCAATGGAATAGAATGAAAAGGCCAAAAGTAGTCTCAACTACATATAAAAATTCAAATATGATAAAGACAGTATTGTCAAACATGGGCTTCTTCTTCTTTTTTTTTTTTTTAAGATTTATTTATACAAGCACTGGGTACAGCCAGAAGTGTGGGAGGGTGAGGGAATTCACCAGAGCCAGAGCGGGGAGCAGAGCAGGCAGAAGGAGCGAAGTACACCACTGAGGGGAACAGCGGGAGGCAAGAGAGGTCTGGGAGCCATGTGGGACGCTCGCCCAGGTGCCAGGGATCAAACCAGCGCTGCAGAGGCTGCGGGCAGCTTCGCAACCCAGCACTCAACTACTGTGCCACCAGGGAGGCCCAAACATGGACTTCTTAATAGATATTCTGTCAGACATCTGGACAGTCATTTGTAAAAAGTTAAAATTAGATATATTCCTCAAGCTACATATATAGGAAAAAAAAAAAAACTTGAAAGGGAGCATAGGTATATTAAAGGAATCTAAATACATACTGGAATAGATGTGGAAACACTTCTCTATAATCTGGAGAAAAGCTTTCTGATTATCCTCAACAGTTAGAGGCAAAAATCTGGCATAGCGTAAAACACCAAAAACAGTCAAAATTGTTGAAAATTGAAAACTTAGAAAAATATTTCCACCATATATTACAGGTCAAAGACTAAATTCCTTCATATCAAAACAATGATTAAATATTGAGGAAAAAAGACCAAAATTCTATTTAAAAATGGTCAAAACCTGTGAAAAGTTAATTTATTCATATATACCCAATGAAAGTTAAACTGTAAAATCAAGTGTAATCATCACAAGAGTATTACTAAGTAAAATTGCAATGAGATTCTTTTTCACATCTTTCAGTAAGACAAACGTTTACAAACTTGATGAAGCTTGAGGGGAAATACACATTTTAATACATTGCAGGGAGAATGTTAAATGGTATATAGCCTTGGAGGAACTTTCTCCCTTTTTATCCCCTCCATTGCTCTTCCCCTTTTATCCCCTCCATTGCCCTTCCCCCATCTCTTTTTCTCATTTTTTGTTGATTCCCTTTGCCTTGTGATATGCTAATGGTGTTATAGGACAGGGAGAGGGGCAGCCCAAACCCTGCAAATCTGCCTATTCTAAATGGGTTCTGCCATCCGCCGTATCAACACAAACATATGAGACTTTAATGGGAAGGAACTTTAATAAAACTGGGAAACAACACAGGTAAGGCAAAGAATCTAGTTTCTTAATGAAGCACCCAGAGTTACTGGTCCCCTCGTGGGTAAAAGTCCATCCAAATGGGATTGGCCCAGAACAAGGCCCCAAAGCCTGCCACAAGTCTAAAGCATCTTCCAGTGGGGACCCACAGAAAAGGGTCACAAACAACCAGACAAGCCCGGAAGGAAAAGAGCAAAATCAACATCAAGATAAAAGCTGCCATGGTCACCTCCCCATGGGTCTCAACCCAGTCCACGACCAAAAGACAAGCTCAGTTTCTTCACATGTCTCTAGGCTCCATGCGCCTCCTCCAGATCTCCTGGCTCCATCCTGCTTCCTTCCTTCCTCAGTCTCCTCTGCAGCTTCTCCTCTTCTTGCTCAGCTCCACCCTCCCTTGGGTGGGGCAGGGAACCTCCCACTTTCCTGGGGACCACCCTGTTACAATGGGACAACTCTTCCAGGAAGAGGGCTACTGATATAATTGCCACTTAAATCTGCATTTCCCTTATAATTAATGGTGCTGATATCTTTTGTCCACTATGATATCTTTTTCTATATAATATGTTATGTCTTTATTGATTTAAAATAGAGATACTGACAATATATATCTACACACATGCATACATAATACACGCATACACATACATATATTTACTTCAGCAAGATACATAACTGAAAACTGCATCCTGGAAATATACAAAATCAACTACTAACACATTTGAGAAAGGAACAAAGAATTAGTAGTCACAAGCTAAAGGTTTACTGAGCTAAAAGTTTGTTCTCTAGTACAAATTGAAAGCCAAAATTGTATCATTCTTTTAGCTACACAATGGTGGGAAACAGGAAAAAATTAAAAGGTAATAGGCTACTTACTATCAACATATAGTATCTGATTACTATGAATAAAGGAGGAAAACTTGAGCACAATAATAACCATTGAAATCATTAGAAAAGTAAATACATTTCGGAAAGGAAATTCTATGGGAACTCAATCTGAGGTGGTGGGGGGAAGCAAATATTGTTAAAAATAAATAAATTTGAAAAAGTAAAAATCTAAAAAAAAGAAAAGTAAATACAGTTCTAGCAATAAAAATAAGGCTCATGAAGATCTTCATATTTTATTTAAAATTTAAGAGAAATGTGCTACCTACTTAAAATATTTTACAGCCTTTAAAAAGATATAAACTTCAAATTTACTTCTTGCAGCTCCAAATCTTTACCAACACTTGATAACCACACCTTTTTCTTAAAAGATCTCCCAATTATATACAATGATATAATTGTGGATGACTATGCGTAAGATACTCTCTTAAGCTAATAAATTATTTCATAAAATTTGGCAAACATGTCTTATATAAAAAAGGAAAAAATGATGAAATAGTAAAATAGGAAAAGAAGAAGATTAAAGCTTAGAGTTCTACTGCCACAAGCTACAATCAAATCTACATAGCAGAAAGAAACTTGAGATCTTTCCATTAAAAGTTTTGAACATTCAGATAGTTAGCTCTCACCTGGTTGTTAATATTACTTTGGAATTATTATCTAATAAGACAAGAAAATTAATTCCATAATAAGCGATAATAATTGAAGCAAAAAAATATTTGTATATATGTCTTTAGGAAATCAAAAAGTTTCTGTTAATGAGTATTTTGAATAATCTTGAAATTAATTTACAATAGCCAAGATCTGGAAACAGCCTAGTGCCCTTTGACATAAAATAGATAAAGAATATGTGATACATAACAGAGGAAAACAAGAAGATAACATAGTAGATAGAAATAACTCATCAAGAAGTTATATCAGCGGCCTCCCTGGTGGTGCAAGGGGTTAAGCACTGACTGCACTGTGAAGCAATCCACAGCCTCTGCAGCCTGATTTCCATCCCCCGCTGGCCAGGGAGCAACCCACAGGGCACAGCAAACCTCTCCTGTCTCTCCTGCTGCTCCCCTCAGCAGTGTATTTCAATCAGTCTGCCTGTTCTTTTCCCCACTCTCTCTCTGGTGGGTTGTCTCACCCCCACTTCTCTGCCCTGTACCCCAGCTCTTGTATGCATAAATAAATAAATCTTAAAAAAAAGTTATAGCAATCCCTATGTCACAAGCACAGAAACATATTTTCTAAATTCATGAAACAATACTTGACATGATTGACAGAAGGAATAAGACATAGACATATGTATAATTCTTGCTGGTGATATTAAAAACCCTCTCTTAGTAATTAATAATATAATTATTGAAATTTTATCAAATCCTAACCAACAACTTGCCAGAATTGACATTTATACAACACTTCATACAAACGGAATGTGAATTAGTTTCAAATGCACACCAATTTTTCTGATAGACCATAATCTGTTCCATAAAACAAATCTTAATGAATTTAAAACAATTCAAGTGTTTCCACATTATTTTCAATCATAAGGAAATTAACTAGAAACAATAAACAATGAGTGTGTGCATTACTGAGCTAAAAGTTAGTTCTGAGCAGAACAATAATATGTAAGAAAGTGGTTATCGGCCTGTGAGACTAAATGAATTTGAATGTGGGAAATTAGCTTCTCATTATAGTTTCATCACTACCGATTTCACTTAATTAACAACAAAAGTCTTTATAAACATTTTCATATGTTTTACTCATCAAATTTTTTCATAACTTCATTTTATACGGAGTTAAAAATCTTTGAAAATAGTAAAGGAAAGGGTAAAATAAATACAAATTTACACTAACCTCAGCTAAAACAGTGTAGAATTGTCAGAAGGTTTGAAATGTTTTTTATCACACAAAGAATAAATAATTTTGAAATATTGTGTTTAATATGAATGTGAATAACTCATTGATTAGTATTTTATTGGCTTATTGTTTCTGTGACAAGACTGCTAGGATTGATTCTTGGGAATTGGTGGACAGTCCACTAACAAGAAAGTTGGAGGACTCAGACACCGGTCACGCACGCACCATCTAGCGATGAAATACAGCACCCCCTCTAGAACTGAAAGGGTCAACAAGAGACATCACAAAAGCGCCTGAAGGATTTACCCGGATTCTAATTAAATTTAGAATTTTATAGTGTTCACAGAAATTAACAAAGATATCACCAGCTTTCTTAATAGTGGATGGTATTCACTTGATCTGTGATAATGCAAAGATTGTGTGAAAGGGGTTGCCTATTATGCAAATATGGTGGGTATCTTATGCAATGTAAGGTAAGATGAAGAAAGATGCTATCTAGAGATGATAGAGAGGTAAGCTGAGCAGCAGTAGAAGAGTTTCCTGTGTGGTTGCATCCAGAGTTCTCTTATTCTTGAACTCTGGCTCCCCTATCAGAGTCTCTCATAGGAGAGACAAAGGTATTATTAGCCTGTGCATTTCTTTCTTTTCTTATCTTTTGTTCTGGGTTCTAGATGTATATCATGGGCTCTCGGAATTTTTAAATTCCAACTTCCTCAATAAGAGTTAAATCTGCTTCTTTCCAGGATATTATATACGTGCTCTTCAAAAGATCAGACATTTTCTTCTAAATTTCAGGTAATTGTAATTTCCCTGATATTCATTCTGTTTCTCAAATGTGTTCTTTTTTTAGAATTTTGAGAGAAGTAACAATTGAAGGAAACTAAAGTTATATATATATATATTTGAAGACAATGTTAATTCAATATGCATATATAGATATTTTCTTACAAATTATATATATGGATTTTCAAATAATCCATACTTATAATCAATATCTCCTGGAAGAAAAGGGATAAAAATATGGCTTGCATATAGGGAAAGAGGACATAAAGAAAATGATATGATAAACATATTTAAAAAGGGAGATGATATGAGGGACCTCAAGTGTGAGTGACCTTAAGGAAGTTATTTTAGATATTTATTTTTTAATGTTTTATTATTATTGTACTTTATTATTTGATGTGGTATTCATGACGCTTTGGAATTGTTAGGTTATATGAAATATGGTTTTAAACAAAACAATCAAGGAAAAAGAAATTCAACAAAACTAAATCAGAATCTTCCCACAAGATGTGACTTTTGATGATCCGTATCTGGATCTATTGTCTTCCAGGGAAAAAATAACAAATACTTCACATTGATTCCATTCAAATTTTGTAAAATATTGTAATGAAGAAAAATGTCTTCCAAATTTCATCAGAGCTAGACTTTATTTATATATGTATATAAATTTTATATATGTATAAAATTTTGTGTATGCAAAATCATATTTTTAATAAAATATCTTGATAGGAATTCACATTTTTTTCTTTCTTAATTATTTACACGATTGGGATTAGATCCAAATTACCAGGTCGTTGAATTCACTCACAAAACTATTTTATTCAATACCAATTGTACTTACAAATTTCACAATTTATACTCATTGAATATATACCTTTTCTGTTCATTTTATCATCTTTTTTACTTTTCAGTTATGAGTGAAGTAACTTATGCTAAAACACGACAACATTGTCCACCTCAGCTACCGAGAAGGCCAGAACCTCCAAGACATAACGTAAAAGATCTATCAAGTTATCGGCATAAAAGTTTGTGTGCTTTCTACATTTTCTTTTTAAAAATTCATTAAAAGCGTACAATATAATACATTATTGTGTTCACATATGCACACATGCATACACATACAATTTAAATGTTTCTCTTGTAAGGCAGGGGAAATAAGCACCATAGAGGTCAGATTAAGGCTTTTACTTTATGAAGTATAATTTTCACTGCATTGGGAACATTGAATCATTTATTGAATTAGTGAAAGAATTGTTAAATGAATTATTTACCTTTTTCTGTGTTTTACAATGTCAACATATATGATAGTTTATTTGGGAAGCAGAAAAATGGGAAAATGTTCAGATATGTTCATTTTTATTCTTATTTGGACTTGAGAATCATTATTTTCTTGATATCTCTATTAGCCAGCATAAAGAAATAAGTATATCTTTTATAATTGCCACATTTCTATATTTACAATCTTGACATGCTATCTTTTTAGTGGAATGTGAGTATGTGACGTTTGAGAATCTATTATTGGAAATTTACTTTCCTTTATTTTTTAAGTGTTTTGAGTTTATATATGTCAAATGTTTTAAATCAATATGTGGAATGAATAGAATTACTACATTAGTCCTAGTTTTACTTATTTAAATGGATATTCATGAACATGCCTAAGATGCATTATAATTTTTTCTGGATCCTCAGTTATTACATTTAAAATTTTTAGACTGTAGATATCACATTTTGCTTATGTGATTATTATTGATTCATGAGGAAGTATCTTGTAATTTTACCTACTGTATTCTTAACTATTAAAAAATCTTTTTTACACTAAAATTGCCAATAAAGCATTCAGAAATTATTTTTACATTTTTATTTCTAATGAACAATTCAGCTTACCAATGTATGTAGTTACCATTAGACTTTTATAGAAAACTTTACTAATACAAAACAAAGTATACAGAAGTATATTTCGATTTTATGTTTGCAAGTAGGGGGTGAAGTATTAATTATTTCTTCTATAGAGGCATCTTGTTTTCATCAAAATTCTGAAATCAGGATTTTCAGGCACTGGGTGGATTTGATGTTTATTCCTCAAAGGCACCTGTTAATCATATTTTATTTTACCAGAAGGGCAGGAATGGTCTCCAGATTTACAAACTAAATCCACAATTTTTTCCATCCATGTAGACCTTAGCTACAGAAGGGGGCTTCTAGGGTCTTCTGAAATTCCCCCCTCTTTCCATGAGCACCCAGTGGAAATCAATAGATTTCTGTTGGGAAAAGAAGTGATTGCCCTTATGCTAGTGCAACAAGAAATTCTGTTCTCACAGTAACCTGCTCTTGGTCTCAGAGAATTTGATAAAATTCTTCACTGCCTCTTTTCCTCTGATTTGACAAATTGAAGTAGAGTTTGTGTTCTGTTTCTCCATGGACATAGGGATATGTCCACATTAGAATTTAGTTCAACATAATGCTTTTGAATTGTGCTCTCACACTCAAAATGAATGACTCCAGAGGGTAGCTTGTTTTTCCCTATTTTAGGATGTAAGCTGTGTTGTGTAGTTTTTACTCCACCTGAAAGAGAAGGTGAAGTCAGACAAACATTTAGAGTTGATGTCACAGGCTTATTTATCTTTTTCCTAGAACCTCCTGCACGATGTTCTTCATGGAAAATCCTGGCAGTGATTCTGGGGATCATTTGCCTGGCACTAATTGCGGCTGTTGGATTTTTAGCCACAAAATGTAAGTCACTATGTAAAATAGAAACATGCTTCTTTTTCTACTCACATAATGAAATCTGTTGAAGGCAATGCATTTTTGAGCTACTTTATTCCTTTACCAAGTAAAATAATCTTTGCAGAGACTGAATATTATGTTTTACAGACACATTAAAATGTTCATTTAAAAGTATATCATGAACTTTACTTAATTCCTATCAGTTGCCATATTTGCATTACAAGAAATTTTCCTTCCTTTTCTTTTGAAAATTATTTTATTTAACTGTGAAAAGCTTGCTCATTCTGTTATAAGAACAGAATTTCCTTCGTCTATACAATTGCTATATGTATTTGTCATGTTATAATTTGATTCTTATGTTTATATCTCTATTACCTTGAGTTCTTCAATGCAAGTGATGTTTCATTAAGCACTTTTGTTTTTCCCATGTTAAGTATAGTGTCTGGCGGACAGGATTGTCCAATTGATTTTCTCTTTCTGATTTCTTTTCAGTTATTCAGAACTCATATAATGCAAAAAAAAACATCTGCCTCAAGGAAGGGAATAAAAAAGGTAATCTGGGAAGTGTCTGAGTCATGATTTTATTTGCAAAAGAGAGTTGAGAAATCACTTGTAATCAGCAAATTTTGCTTGATAAGTACATCTGTATCCATGTAAGCAGATAGAGTGAAATCTACTTAGAGGACCGAACATTTCTCATAGACTCTTAGTATTGTCAAAAAACATAGTTACCAAATATAAATTTCTATTTGGCTTTATTATATGATTCTTCAGTTGGCAGCATCTTTTCTAGCAAGTAGAAAGGACCTGCAGTGGCTTAAACAAAATGGATGGTTTTTATAGACAGAAACAGGGTTGGACAAAGTTATTGGCAAAGATTATTTCAGGCAAAATCACTTTCCATTAAGGAAAGTTGGATGGCACTACTTGCAAATGCCCTCAATACAAGTGTTTCAGTAATGATTAATCTGCATTTTCTAAATAGTAAACATCTGGTACACAGGACTCTCCAATTATTTTTCTTTTTGAGTTTAAATATGTTTTTTTTTTTCCCCTGAATTATCTCCAGTGAATCAGAGCTCAATTAATGCAGACAAGCACCCAGGAAATTCCTCGTGTAACAAGGAAGCATACGAAAAAGGTAATTTTGGAAATCCTTGAGTCAAAATGTTATTGGCAGGGGAGAAAAGAGAATTTATTTTGTAGAATGTATTTTGCTTGATACAAGCAACTATATACATATAAACAGAAATGAGTAAAATCTACTTTTTCTAATTGGATTTATTATGTAATTCATGTATTGGGCAGTGTCCTGTCAGTAGAAAAAAGTCTGTAAGGGCCTACACAAAATTGAGGTTTTGAGGTTTTAAAAACAAACAAAGGATGGGCCAATGTTATTGGCAAAAGGAAAGAAAGATTATTTCAGCAAAGCTGCCTTCCATTAGGGGGATTTATTGAATGATTAGATGACCTCAGTAGGAGTCCTGGAGATGGACTGGTTGAGAATTCCACTTTCGGGAGAGGATAAAACTATAACTGGTTAGTTATCATGTCTTGGTGGGATCCTGCATGGCTGGCTCCTTTGTGCACCTATGTTTCTTTTCTTTTAAACTTTTTTTAGAAACTGTATGTCTATGCTTTGGTTATGTTTTCTGTTGTATTTCTGATGTTGTGATTTAAAACATTGTCTCCCTTATGCGTTGTTATATATCTGGAAGACCAAAATGTTTTCAAGGAGATGAATTTTAAAGTGAGATAAATCTAACATTAAATTTAAGTACTTAAAAATGTAATATAAAAGAAATGCATTTTGTTTGTAGAGCATAGATTTGCTGTGTAAACTTACTGATGTGACTTGCACTAAAAGAAGGGATTCATGAATATTCTATCTTTTTTAACAGTTTGGAAACACTCGACTTGTTCAACTAGCTGGTATCAGCATGGACCAAACTGCTACTTTTTCTCAAGAATGATGCTTCCTTGGGATAAATGTTCTGGTTATTGCCGTGGTTTAAATTCAAACTTTGCTAAAATGGATACAAATGAGGCAATGGTAAAGATAAGATTTTGTTTCTTATATTTTAGTGACTTTTGTTTTGGAGACTTTAAAAATGACAGTAGTCACACAAGATTCATATTCCTCTAAAAATATCTTTATATGACCGCCGCAGAAATCTTTATAAATTGACAGTATAAATAGGTGCTTATGGTTTTTTCAACACTTAGGATAAAGAACAAATAATTTATTTAAGTTAATTTTAAATCTGATTCCTACCTGTATCTTGGCCTCCTCTGTCACTACACAACCCCCAGCACCAGCCCTAGTGCAGCCTGCCCTGGGCTCACGGTCATGAACTTCTTTACATGCATAAATGACCCTGTGCTCCTTCATGTCTTTGCTTCTCAAATTTCTGTTTCATGTGCCTGTGACACATTTTATCTCCTCCATTTCTACCCTCAAAATCTTCTTTTGGTTAATGCACCCTCTTTTTTTAAGATTTTAACTTATTAGCGCCTCCACAGTGGCGCAGTGTGTTAAGCACAGCTCTGTGAAGCTGTCCACAGCCTCTGCAGCACAGGTTCAATTCCCGGCTGGGCAAGGAGCTACCCACATGGTGTGGCAGACCTCTCCTGTCTTACCCGCTCCTCCCTTCAGCAGTGTTTTCAGTCCATCTGCCTATTCTACTCCCCACTCTGTCTCTGGTGAATTCTTTCATCCTTCCTTGTGTCTGGCCTGTACCCCAGCTTTTGTATAAATAAATAAATCTTTTAAAAAAAGATTTTAACTTGACAATCCCTTGAAAAAAATACTGTGCTCACTGCAATCTGATAAAACCTCTGCTATTTCTTCTCTTTCCATTCCCTATTTCCATTCCCTATTTCCAATCTTGTGACATATGTCACTATGTATTAACTAAGCTAATGAATGTTGTTCTATTTTTTGTGTGCCTAGAAAGTTACTATACCTATGAGGTTTATTGGTCATTTTTACAACACCAAATAAAAGAAATGACTAAAATATAATGTAGACCAAAAAAATTCCTCATGAATAAATGAGTTATAAATAGTTGACAATCCAATTCTTGTGTAAAGAAACTAAGGTTTATCCATCCACATTCTTTTCATATAATACAACAAATTTTAAAGGGAAGTTGTAAAATGAAATAAAGGTATTTAAGCTATTATATGCCTCTTCCTCAGAGAAAGTTCTACTTTCAGATTATTTTCCTCTCTTTGCAGGATTTTGTATTGCAGTTGTCAAAGTTGCAGTGTGAAATGCGTCAAGAAAAGTTTTACATCAGTTTATCCTTCAACAAGCAACGAAAAAATTGGGCTTGGGAAGATGGCACAGATTATACCCTGAGCAAGTAAGTCTTTTGTTGTTTTAAAATTCCAGACCAGAATCCTTTTATTTTCTTCCAAATCTAAATATTTACTGGGCATCTGTAAACAGAAGTTAGATTATAAAACAGATGTAGACATAACAAATCAACAAGGAAAAGACAGGATAAATGGGAAAAAAGAAGTGAAAGATGACAGTACTAGGCTAAACTTTTAACTTGCATAGGTCATTTGAAATACTCATGAGTTTTATGATTGAAGTTTACCATTCTGCAATGTATTATAAGACAATTGAATAACTAATCTTGTACAAGTATTTAAGAGCATATATCAGAGATTAATTTTAACATTAATGTAGCTATTTTCACTCAAAAAAATAGACACCCAAGGAAATTTTCTTGAAGTGTATTTCTCCTCTCTTGGACTCTGCCAATGCTCTTTCTATTTGTTGCTAAAAACTGTATTTGTTTTTGTCCTAAGCCACAAAGTGCGTGGCGTAAAGCAATGAACTTTGCATAGTGGAGAAAGCAGAAGTCTGCTGAAGAAAAGTTATTGGAACATTTGTTCCTTTAGAAGTTCATTTGTCATGATGGAGTTAGCTGAAATTTTCTAGGGAAATATCTGTTTTTAAAAGACTTATTTATTTATGCATACAAGAATTGGGGTATAGACCAGAGGTACGGGGGGTGAGAGGATTCATCAGAGACAGAGTGGGGAACAGAACAGGCAGATCTACTGAAATACACTGCTGAGGGGAGCAGCTGGTGAGACAGGAGAGATCTGCTGCACCATGTGGGTCAGCTCCCTGGCTGGGGATTGAACTTGTGCTGCAGTGGCTGCAGATAGCTTCACAGTGTTGTGCTTAACCCCGTGTGCCACCAGGGAGGTCCCAGATCCTGTACCCATAAATAAATCTTTAAAAAAAAATTTAAAAAATACTAGTTGCCACGGCTCCTAGTTCACCAGGTCAGCCCAAAGGTCAACATTCATACTACTCAATCTCATTCATTTTCAGCACAGTGTCATTAAATTGCATAAGATATTCAACACTTCATAAAATAAGCTGTGTTAGATGATTTGCAAAACTGTAGGCTAATGTAAGTGCTCTGAGCTTGTTTAATTAAACAAGTTAATTTAATTAGTTGAGGTTAAGATACCATATTCAGGAGGTTAGGGGCATTAAAAAATACCTAAAATAATAGATTTTCAACTGATGATATTTCAATTTACAATTGATTTACCTGGGTGTGATTCACAAACTGAAATTCTGATTCACTATAGTTATTATTTAAAGTTCATCTCCATGTTTAAGTTTTACTTTTATGTTTTATAATTGACACTCTCTCTTTCTAACTCCACTCCTTTATATTGAAATTTCACTTCAATTACTACAAATATATCCATATATTTGTGTGAGTCTCAATTCGATCAGGTAGATCACAATGTTTGTTAAGGTCAGTTATAAAGACTCTGCGAAATGCTGAAGTTAATACTCTGCCTTCCTATCTTCACTTCCACAGTATAATGTGGTGAATGAATTGATAGTACAGGGTGTAAAGGTAAACTGTCTGAATCAATCTCTTAACTCTGCCATTTGGATGATGTTAGTTAGTCTTGTTATTCAAAAAATTTGTGTTTCAGTCAGTCCGTCATCTATAAAATAAGGTGAATAAGAGAACTTACTTCATAAAATAGTTGACAAAAATAACCCAGTGATAAATTTCAGCATGTAGAAGGTGTCTGCTACATAGACAAATTCCACAAAGATACTATCTCACATTCATCCCTTCTTTTTCTCTTTTGTTACCAAATCTTAACAACAAATTAATGTCAAATAAATCTTCAAGTATAGAAAGTTAATTAAAATATATGATTTATCCTATAAGATCTTGTGACTATAATCTGCACATTACCTTCCAATAATCCCAAGTAAAAGGAGTGATTTTCCAACACAAGGTCTGTGTTCAATTAATACTTAAGATTTTCCTACAACTGCCTCTTTGTTTCTAATGCTGCACTCTCCTAGTCATCACATGCCCCCTCAGGAATTATAGTGCACTTTTCATAATTATTATTATAATTAATTATTATTATTAATTATTATTGATGTTTAACAATAATTTTACTGTACTGTATCAATAGTAGAATGTGTTTCATATTTATCAAAGGGTTAATGGATAAAAGCCATCTGTAAATCCCAAGAAAATAGAAGACACTGAAATTGTTGAGGTTGTGAAGATTATCTTAGAATTAAAGACATTGGCATCATACACATTTCAGAGTTAATATTAAATTTTGAAATACATAAATTATTTGTTTAATTGTGAAAAACTGGGAAAGTTGCTTTTTTCCTCCTTATAAGGTATTAAAATACTACTAATCTTAAAAATACAAATACTATTTAAAGCAAATTCAGCACTTAATGAACATTATTTTCTCTTCTAGGCTTCTTCCTACAGTTAAAAATGCTGATAATAAATGCATACATGTGACAAATGGCCTGATAAATGCTGTAGATTGCCAAAATGATGGCTATTGTGTCTGTACAAAGAAAATCTATTAAGATCTGAAAAATCCATAAGAATGAAAAGAAACTGAATATTTAAGATTTCCCGTGGTGATGACTTCAACTAAGTGAACTATTGATTTAGCTAAAAATCTATGTCATTATACATTGAGTGATGTCTACGTAGTATTCTTTAATTTTACTTTATAGTATTTAACTGTGTAGATACAATACCGTATCAGTAACATAAGAACTAATAAAAAAGAATAAAATGTGAAAGAACATCATTGGTGGGCCTCCCCGATAACGCAGTGGATTGAGTGTAGCACTGTGAGCTGTCCACAGCCTCTGCAGCAGAGGTTTGATTCCATGCCGGCCAAGGAGATGCCCACATGGCACCGCAGACCTCTCTTGTCTTGCCCACTGTTCCCCTAAGCAGTGTTTTTGGTCCACCTTCCTGTTTTGCAACTTGCTCTGGCTCTGGTGAATTCTTTCAACCTCCCGCATCTCTGGTCTGTATCCCAGTTCTTGTATAAATAAATAAATCTTAAAAAAAAATAAAAAATAGAATATCATTGGACTAAATATTTTTTATGAAACCCTCTGTGTTGGGACTGAGATACTCACTAATTTTAAGATATTCTAGCGCTTTCAAAGTAAACCTTGTCAGTGTAGACACATACATTTTTGAGAAGACAAGATAATGCTTAAATATGGTTCTAGAGGGCCAGGAGATATTTAAACTACATTAGTCACACAGTTACAAAGAGACTGAAAATGCATAGTTTACAGTGGAGTGGAAACAAGGATTTTTCCTGCCGTTGGTCGCACTCTTGAGTTTTAAGTTCTGAGACCCACATGTGTACAAATCAAAGAGCTGGATCTGCTTTCACAGGGCTTATACAGTAGAGGGAGGATTGACAGTAATCACAATAAAAATACCCAATGCAAACACAAATAATTCTTACAAAGTGGAAGAGTTATATCGTATTAGAGTAAAGATCTACTCTAGAAAAAAAAGTTACTGAAGACTTTCCTGCTATGGTTATATTTATGGAGATCTGAGAAATGAATAGTTTTATAAACAAAAGACAGCTGGGATCCAGAAGTAAGGTATTTTGTTTTTTGTTTTGTTTTGTTTTTCTTTATTATTATTTTTAAAATTTATTTTTATTTTTTTATATTTTTTTTTTTTAGGGAGGGAGGAACACAGGGGACTGAGGTGATGGTGATGGGTGCACTGGTGAAGGAAACTCTATGGGGACAACACCTGAGGGGGTGGGGGAAGCAAATATTGTTTAAAAATAAACAATGATGTAAAGAAGTAAGGTATTTTGAAGCAAACATTCAGTGAGAGGAAAGCCGTGTGTTGGAATGAAGATCAGTGGACAGATCCTGGAGCTGGGTAGTAGGAGTGAAATAGTCTGATATAATCCCCGGGGGGAGCACAGACAGAAAACACAGAGCTTAAACACTGTAAGACAGACTCTGACATCTTCAGGTTACTCTGAGCACTTAGAGTTCCCAAACTGACCCAGGACAGAAAGAAGCCTCTTGCTCCTCCCCCTTCACAGTCACACTAGGGGCTGCCAGACAGCAGGTGACCTCGAGTCACAGACCATTGCTATAGACACCAAAGAAGTAATGAACCTCTAAAAAATATGGCAAAACAAAATTTACATTTTCAGGATACAATTACCTAATAACAAACATTTAAAAGTTTAGGTAATTGGGCCTCCCTGGTGGCCTAGAGGTTAAGTCTCAGCACTACCACTGTGAAGGCCCACCATGACGGCCTGACTTGGATAACCCTCCATGGAGCTGACTGACATGGCACAGCAGACCTCTCCTGTCAGGCCCACTGCTCCCCTCAGCAGTGTATTTCAGTAGATCCACCTGTTCTGCTCCCTGCTCTGTCTCTGGTGAATCCTCTCACCCACCGCATCCTTGGTCTGCACCTCAGTTCTTCTACATAAATATAAATAAATAAAAACTTTAAAAACAAATAAATAAATAAATAAATAAGAAAATGAAGCTTTTGCAATGTGTCAGTGTTGTAGAACTGATAGCACTGGATATGTACACACTTATACACACATGTACATTCCAAAATATGTACAGATCAGACTTAATGATACATTAGATACAGTAAATATAAGAAAAAGTATCAAGTGTATTTTAATTTGTGTTTGCTTGTTTTAGTTTTTGACATAATTTCAGATTTAAACATGCCTGGAAAAGCATATAAAAGACTGATGTATATACTTTACCTAGAGTACTAAATGTCAAAATAGTTCATACATTGTCATAGTTTATATATATCCTCCCTATTTATTTTCTGTTATCTATCACTCTGTCTGTCTGTCTGTCTGTCTATCTAAATCTATTTGTCATCTACGCACCTACCTATATTGTCTGACTGTCACTAAAAGATACAGTTTAGTACAAAAGCTAGATGTGTTCTCTAGCTTGACAGATTTTTATTGATCTGAGTCATCTTCTGTTAAGATTTCAATTGTCTTACAATTCTTGAGGAGACTTTACTCCCCTGGTCTTTTCTTTCTGCCTAAATAGGATCAACAGACACAATAAAGCTTCACAACAGAGGGGTTTGCCTGAAAAAGGAAAAAAAAAAAAGAGGCTCAGTGCAATTTCAGTGATGCTTAGTAAAAGACACTGAGCTTTACATGTCAGGAAGTAACCAATTTGCGCTCTTTGGTGGACTAGTTGATATTGACAACCCCAAAGCCAACCCAGCAGCTCACCACAGAGAAACTGTCTCCAGCTGCAAGGGGTGGAGAAGCCACAGTGCAGCAACCAGCTCTTTGCAGCTTCCACTTGAAGCTCTCACTTCAGCCCCAGGTGATGGGCTTGTCAGTGAGAGCAGATGTGCTTAAGAGAAATGAAGACATGTTGACGCAAGTTATGTGTTTTCTTGTGGCTTTATAAACCTTGTGCTACCATACCCAACTGGAGAATGTCAGTTTTATCCAAAATATTGTTACCAGCTAGGTCACCATTATTTGGATGCTTCTTTTCGCAAATAATTCAATTTATAAATTACATGTAGTGTCAAGGGCCAAGAACTAAACCTCTCCACAACTATCATGTTGTTTTGCCTTTTTTTTTTTTTTTTGAGTTCTGAATAGCTCTTCCTGAATTTGGAGCAGATTTGACTGTCATTTTGGTCTTAATATTTAAATATTTATTTTTTTTTCTCTTGCTGAGAATTAGTTGACTTAGTGCTTTTAATTCCATGCACAAAAGGAAACTTTGTGTCTGATCACTATCCCTGATTGAATATGCAAATATCAGTTAAAATACTACTATGAAATGATGACATATGTTAAAAGAATAATGCAGTGTCCCAAATCCATGCTATAATTTCAAAGATATTGAGCAGCATGCGAGAAATCAAATAAAATATTTTGAATAAAAACTGAAAATCACCCTGTCAATCACTAACAAATATTTCCTCATTTGTTTGAAGCTACAAACAAATTATCTCTATTCCTTAGAAAAATGGTAGTGGAACTGAAGTTTCAATAGAAGCTGGCTAGTCTTTTTAATATAATGTAGGTGCTTTAACTCTAGGACAAACATATTCAGAATTAAGCATAAATTAAATTATTACTAGAGTTCACATACTTGTCTGATCCTCACATTTAAGAAAGTATTGCACATAGCAATTTTTGGTCAATTATAAATTTTTACATTAATGAAATAGTGGAAGCCATAATTCTTCACTGGGTTTATAAAACATACACACTTACCAGATGTAAGCTGTGTTGTGTGCTCAGTACATGCTAATTTTTTTTCCTTTTGAACAAACTCATTAAAATGAAACTGTAATCAAAGGAAAGGATTAAATCATTTATCTTGTCTTTTCTTTAAACTGTATACACACACACACTCAAGCACATGAATGCAAGTCAAAGTTACTGTAAATGGTGAAATCTGATTATAATAATGCTCATGTCCTGCTTTTGGCTTTATGCTCTAGTTATATAAGATGCAACTATTGGAGAAAATTGAATAAATGGTGCAAGGGCAATCCCCTTATTGTGTTATTTTTGCTACTTTCTGTCATACAATATTCAGTTCAAAAGAAAAAGTGAAAGCAGAAAGACATTAACAAAAGGCAGTTTGTTTATTCCTCTTTGTTAGCACTAGCTGTCCTCATTTTCCTTTTTTCTTATTTCTCAGTTGCATGGTTACTTCTCTCAGCAAGGTCACACTCTTGTATTCTTTAACAAAATTTTCTTTCCACATTAGTGGTGGTAAATTCAGAAATGATTATTGTAATAAATGTTTTCAGACAAAGCTGATTGAAGACATTGGTTATATTGATAACTTTATTTTTGCTGATACTGGACACACAGAATGTCATCCACACACCCAAATATCTTTCTAATTGATAATAGTTCACAAGAAATTCACTCTTAACTTCACTGTGATGCAAAGTGAACTAAATATGTAGATCAGTGATGGACTTATTCTATTTGAAGAAATTGAAAACATAAATTCAAAAACCTAAAGAAAGGTGTCCACAAATTTCCAATGTTCATCCGCCTAGATTTTTAGTGTCTCAAAATTTCCTTGAGATAATCATAACTTTCCATTTTGCTTTCAGTGAAATAGATGTCATTCCAGAATACAATGATTTCAGTTAATTTGTATATTTAATCCACTTGCTACTATAATTTATATCCAGCCTCATCAGCTTCGATAAGATGGAGAAGAGTCTCAGCAGACTCTTAGGAGAATGAAGAAATAAGCAGAACACATGAGAATTTATACTAATTTGTTTGTGCTACATAAATTTCAGAAACATACAAAACTAATCTATGGTATTAGAACCTAAAGAAAGAAATGGTAATACTGGAAGTTGAAGTTGTATGTTTTATTTAAAAGGGTTGCAGGAATGAATGTTTGTTTATTTTTTTTTCTTTTTTAGACTTTCACATGAGCATTTCTCTTATCTTTTACTTTATAGTAACATTTTCATTTTTGTATTTCCAAGTCCTATTTATTCTACAAGATCATACTCAAACTTCAATTTTATTATGAGGTCTTATTTTTTCCAAATCTGTACTCTCCTTTCTCTGTGACACTTTCGAAACAGATTCATGTTTTACTTCTCAGTTCCAATAAGCAAAAGTATCATACAAAGCTAGGGTAGCTGTGGTTTAGAATTTCACTTCCAGTGGTGTAGTGGAGATGAATCAATGTACATTAAAACTTATTACATAGTTTCCTTTGAAAGATATCGAATAATATTTCAAAATTAACCTGAACATTTACTTTGATTGTTAGGCATTGAATGAAGTTTTCAACAAATTATGTAATTGTTTATTGTACTCTCAAATTTTCAGTATAAAACAATAAAGCATCATATAATGTGATATAATTTTGATAAAATTCAAATTTTTACAATGTATATAAAACTTTTAGAAAATTTATAATAAAATAGATAGTATTAAAGATATTAATATATTTTTTCCCTGCAAACAAGAATCATGTTTCTGCTGTGTGAATACAGTGAGTCCATACCCCTGCCCTGTAATATTTTCATTTAATAAGTTTAATAAGTTCATATTTTGTGCTTTAGTGGTTCGAGATAAATAAAAGCATCATAATTCTAACTTGTCTTCAATATGTATAAAATGTCTTCAATATGTATAAAATGTCATCTTATCCATATCATTTATTCAACAACTATTGAACTTAACTCATAATAATTTTAAGTCATTTTTATCATTTGTTTTGAAATGATGTAGTTTTTTCACATCTCTGAAATATCAGGTGGAATCATCTTAGAGGTCTGAATATCAAAAATAGATATTCCAATTATCAAAAAATAGAAAAAAGATACTGCCATGGCTTCATTCAACCCTGACTCTCCAGCTATAGAACAAGCCAGCGCTTTTCCACAAAGTTTCATTGGATTCAGATGTCAGGAGGTGGAATCTTTAATAACTTAAGAAGGAAACATTGTTCATCACATTTCTGTTCTCAACTTTCCTTAGGTGAAGGCAGGGGAGTGGTGGTTTACACTCAAGACGTAAATGGCCAAAAAGAAAGATTTTTTTTTTTTAAAGATTTATTTTATTTATTTATACAAGCACTGGGTACAGTCAGAAGCGCGGGAGGGTGAAAGAATTCATCAGAGCTAGAGTGCGGAACAGAACAGGCAAACTGATAACGAAATACACTGCTGAGGGGAGCAGTGGGTGGCAGGAGAGGTCTGTCACGCCATGTGGGACCCTCGCCGGCTTGCCAGCTGGCTGGGGATTGAACCGGTGCTACAGAGACTGCGGGCAGCTTCGCAGCCCAGCACTCAACCACTGCGCCACCAGGGGAGGCCCCAAAAAAGAAAGATATTAACTAAAAAGATGAATTACTTGATTATTATCTTCTCAAAAAAAATAATCACTTTGGAGCTTGAGGTTCAATGGCCATGGGGTATTTATTTTATACAAAATATAAGATGCCGAGAGTTGCGTAAGCAAAAATGGATATTTGTATCTTTGTTTCTCTGGGCCTAAGGGTTGGGATTCATCTAATACGATTGACTCTATTTCCAGCAGGGCTTTGAGAACCCTCTTTCAACTTGTGGCTGGGTCAGAGACTCTCTCAGTGCCTGGTTGTGGAGGTGCTGAGCTGCTGCTTCTATAATTTGTTTATGTGTTGGAGAGTTCTCGGTGTTTCTGCTTTTTTAGGTTTGAGTTTTACCTTAGATCTGACATCAGCAATTCACATTTCATAGCTTGCCCTGCAGGTCAAGCTCAGGGTATAAAGTGTGAGACAAGAAGAGAAAAAAAATGAGTAATAATTACTTCATTCTACCCAGTTCACCCCAGTCAGTTCAAAGCATTTAAGTATTCCTGTGTTCATACAGATTTCAGACTTGTGTGTCTTTGTACACTGGAATGTGTGTGCACGCATGCACACACACACATATTCACACATTCTTTTTTTCCTCTTTCATTATCATCATTTCCTGCACTGTGTAGGGAAAGGCGGAATTTAAAATATCAAAGTTATTCTGTTTGTAAGAAATATCCCCTGTAGGGGCAGGATGGGACCTAGCATGATGTCTATGATGCGAGCAGATTGGCTAAAGGAGGAGTCCTGCAGCCCTCAGTGTGTTTCTTAGGCTTTTATTGAGCTTTACATGTAGTGCAGCGACCAGGTACTCGTCAGGCAGGGGTGCCTGGAGGCCAGGAGGCTAGTAGGCCTCCAGGCCCCCGCAAGTCTTCACTCTGGGCTTCTCTCTCTCTCTTCTGGCTATCGTAGCCCTCTTTTCTCTCTTGCGTCTCCTGCTTCTCTTCTCTAGGTGACTATCTCAATACTCCTGTGGCCCACAGAAGTAAACAAGACCGTTTGCAACATGTAACAACTGCAGATGCCCATCAGGCAGGGCAATCCTAATGTGGGAGGGGGGCAGAAAAGCCTGAAAACCATTTACCCTACATTCCCTTAACTGTTTTCTTAGGAAAAAATAAAGGCTATTTGATAAAAATGGAATCTTTTACATTCTAACAATTCACACCCATTTCTCTATAAGACAGTGAATTCTATCAGAGTGTACTTTATCCAATTGTAATGAGTATTACATAAATTTTAAACCAAATATATTATGTTTCTTGAAATGTAACTATCAAAAAATGTTTTTAGGGCCTCCCCTGGTGGTGAAGCAGTTGAGCGCTGGGTTGCGAAGCTGCCCGCAGCCTCTGCAGCGCCAGTTTAATTCCCGGTCACCAGGCGAGGGTCCCACATGGCACGCAGACCTCTCCTGCCACCCGCTGCTCCCCTCAGCAGTGTACTTTGTTAGTCTGCCTGTTCTGCTCCCCGCTCTGGCTCTGGTGAATTTCTCTTACCCTCCCGTGCTTCTGACTGTACCCAGTGCTTGTATAAATAAATAAATAAATATTTAAAAAATGTTTTAAAGAAACACCCTGGTTTTAATGTATTTTATAAAACTTAATTTGAGCCCCTCTGATATCATGGGAAACCCAGTGACTGATTCCAGATTTTCCCAACACACAGTTACTGATGCCATGGTGACTAGGTATAGCAGTTCTTTTTCTCTTGGATGTTCTTGCTCTTCACTAAAAGAAGTCTTTGTTCTTTTTTTCCTGATCAATCCAGAGAACACTTTCTTAAATGTCATGTGTCATATATTATAAAACTCACTTTCATTGTAATGTTTCTGATGTATCTTAGAAAACCTGGATTGGTAATGTCATTTTGACCCTAATTTTATATTGCAAGCACAAAAAATATGACAAGTTGCATGTGATTAGATGTCACCACTTCACCATAATGATCCATTGTGAAGCAAAGAAAACTTCATTTCTTTCTTAAGGTATTGGGAAAACATATATCAAACTAAAGCAGTTCATTCTTCAATAAGGTGAGAATTACAAGTAATAATATTATATGATGACAGATTATAAAATACCATCTTTTAAAATATTTAAGTGTATGTATAAATTATTCTTATTGGATATTTATTGTTTTTTGGCTAAAAACCTATTTTGTTGCCAAAGTTAAACTCGCATAGTCACAAAAAAAAAAATCATAGAAGAGCTTGGTAGTAAAACCAGTAATTCTTCTGTTTGTCCTCACTGTGGTCCTTCAGCAAGTGGTACTGATTCTATCTGCTTTTTTCTACTTTTATCATTTTTAAAAAAGTTTTTTTTTTTTATGCACACGAGAACTGGGGTACAGGCCAGAGGTGCGGAGAGTGAAATGACTCACCAGAGACAGAGTGGGGAACAGAACAGGCAGATCAACCACAACATACTGCTGAGGGGAGCAGCGGGAGAGCCAGGAGAGGTCTTTGCGCCAGGTGGGTAGCTCCCTGGCCTGACAGGGATCAAACTTGGGCTGCAGAGGCTGCGGATTGCTTCATAGTGCTGTGTGCTTAACCGCTTGTGTCATCAGGGAGGCCCTATTTTTACCATTTTCTATTGTAAAAGTATAGAGGTAAGTTTTATACAGCCTAGGATGTATCTTGGACTTCCTTTGTCTCAGCAATCCAAAGTTCAGGAATATTCTTTCCCACCTCATCATATTATGTTTTTTAATTAATTTATTAACATCATCATGAAGTTTATCTTCTGGATTATAAAATTATTGAACAGAACAAGAAACAATAGGTATTCATCTGTTAAATAGGGTTGTATTTTATTCCAAAGTTGTCCCGGATAGCCGAGGCAAAAGGACGTCTTAAGAGTGTGAGTCTTAAAAAGTTTGAAAGGGCAGCTGGGGAGATAGATTCAAGGTCTGCTCTGCCTCCTAAGCACACCACAGCTTTTATTAGCAGAAACAGCAAAGTTACAAAGTGCGAATACAGGATAAGTAGAACTACAGAACAAAGATTCACTTTTTTTGGTACTCTGGGACACATTCACCACCAAGGTTTTGCATAATCAAATTGTTCTTTTCTCACTCTCAGTTTTGCTGACACAAGAAGGAGCAACGTGATCTGCACACAGGCCAGTCTTCCTCAGCACTTCACACCTTAGGGTCTCCAATACAAGAGGAAATTATCTCCAGCTGATGAGAAAAAGAATAACTGGAGCATCCCTTGGGAGAAGGAAGTGCCTGGCACTGCCCATAGAATGCAGGGTGAGCTGCTGTCGGGTGTTCCTCAGCTCCATATGCCTCAGGTGCTGGTGAGGAGGTGTGAGTGACAGGTGAGTGTCACCAAGGGGCCCCTCTGCTCTCACTTGCTTTCTACCTCTCTGTAGTACCCAGACCTGTCTCTCTGACTTCTCTCTCTGTCCTCTGTCCTCTTCCTCCCTACACTGTGAGCTTATTCACCATTCCTTCATCGTGGGAGATTTTCTTAGACTTGAATACAAGGAACATTTATTTCACATATTTCCTCCTTCAGATACACTTCTCCAAACACTCCCTTCATAGAGAAAAGCAAGGGAGCTGGGATGCTAACATATTCAGTCCTGGGCAGCAAAGTTTTCAGCAGCTCTTATGGGGGAAACAATTCCCTGACCTCCAGCACAGAGGTGCAGACATCTGCCTCAGAGCAATGGAAGTTCTGGGAATGGAGGGGACAATTTGAAAGTATAGAAAACATTTTTTTAAGATTTATTTATTTATGCATATAAGAGCAGGCTACAGGCCAGAGGTGTGGTGGGTGAGAGGATTCACCAGAGGCAGAGTGGGGAGCAGAACAGACAGATTGATTAAAATACACTGCTGAGGGGAGCAGCGGGCGAGGCAGGAGAGGTCTGCTGCGCCATGTGGGTTGCTCCCTGGCTGGGGATTGAACTCGTGTTGCAGAGGCTGTGGATAGCTTCATAGTGCTGTGCTTAACACTGAGCCACCAGGGAGGCCCATATAGAGAATTTTTAACTTTGAGAAAACTAGAAATCAAAACATGGTTCCAGATTTTTTCTTTTCTCTTTTTATTTGTTGAAAAAGCTAACATTAAAGCTTAAAAATAAAAATATGCACAGCAAAAATCTTATTTGCCCACCAGCTTTTAAGTGGGGATAATGGACCTTTGTATTTCCAGATAGTTAATCATGATCCAAGTAATTGCTCAGGTTTCTTAGTCTGCAGAACTCGCGCACATGTGAATTTCCACTCCTGTTTACTCTTCTGAGTACAAAATGTGTAACTGGAACTATGAGCATATTTTCTTAAGGATATAACACAATAAAAATAATATTAAAATATTAATAATTTAGGACAACAGAGTAGCCGAGGTCAAATTCAAAGCTCTGAAGGGGAGGGAACAGGAAGAGTCCAGTGTTGAGGGAAGGGTTGGAGGCTAATGTTAACAGAGACACTGAGTGTGGGCTGAGGCCAGCAGAGGCTGTGCTGGAGCAAATGCATGTGTGTTTGTGTGTGTGTGTGTACTTGGAACAGTGATGGGATGCCACTTTGCTTCTACCTTTTTTGATCCCTGCCTTCCCAAGCTGAGTTAAGGAGGCAGGAAACAAAAGCACAGATTGAGACAGGGAAATACCAACCACTCTGTGTAAAGAAAATGAAATTCCACACCCTGTACAGACAGGGAGAGATGGATTGACTTGAAATACATAGTGTTTTGGAGATATATTGTCTGGTTCAATTGTAAGTCACCTTGATGAGCTGCTTAGTTCTATCAGTTCTTAGTTTTCTCACTGGCAAAGTAATTATAAATATGTGTCTTCGTTATTAAGTCTGTTCCAGAAATAAACGCTCTAATAGATGCTAAGTACTTTACTCAGTGTTTAGCACAATGTAATTAATGAATGTTTCTTGTTATTAAAAGAGGAAAATTTTATTTGTGGAATTTTATTTTACTAAGTACAGATACTCTGATTTGCCTTTGTTTTTTGTTTTTTCCTATTTCTCAAATAATTTAAATAGTTATTTTGATGGTCAATCATTTGAAAACAACAACTTTCTCTGAACTTCTTTTAACATAGACAAAGTTTGGCTTGTTTGAGCAAGCAAGGTGAGAATTTCCTGTATTGTGGTCCCGGAACACTTAGAAGGTAGTGATTTTTTGCTTCTGTTTGATACTGTCCATCCATTCTAACCAATAAACAGGTCCTTCAAGAACATTTTTAGATACACAATTTTCATTTTTCATTTAACTTTCTGCCTACGTCATGTTCTGATTCCTAAGCCCATCACTCACTTCATGACCCAACTTGGATTTCTGGAACAAGCACACAGCAAGCCTTTCCCGCACAGACCAGGAGCTTCGCCTCTCATGGCAGGTAAGTGCAGCCTGAACCACACAACTAAAAAAATAAAAGCAACTAGAAAGGGCATGTGATGGGTATTGTTAATTTCAGGGCAGGACTGGGAAAAAGTGACATTTTTAGATTTTCTACATATTATTGTTTCTGCTTAACTGTTTATAAATGATTTTTTTGTTCTGTCATTATTTTTTTACACTGACGTCTTATTTGGTTTTCTATATTACTCGTATATGTGAAAGCATCTGATATTTTTCTTTTTCCTTCTGGCTTATTTCACGGAGCATAATTCCTTCTAGCTCCATCTATGTTGCTGCAAATAGTATGAGTTTATCTTTTTTGATTGCCAAATAGTATTCCATTCTGTATATGATACCTATTATAAATAGTGCTGCAATAAACATAGGGGTACAGGTGTTCGATGCATAGAAATTATTTTGCAAAGCTTTTCCAACAGGTTAAAAGGAGGACTTCTGACAGGGATAGAACTAAATACTTATGGGGACTGATTTAACTGGTTAAATGATGAGCTACACAATCTGAGCATAGAAATAAGTAAGGAATGTCAAATGTTAATGGCAGTGTTTACCAGTTTATAAAAATTTAACATTTATTTTGTGATATCCGAAAGCTACCCAGATTCACATTTGACATTTTACACACTAGATTGTTAATGCCAACACTGTTAGCCAATGAGATGATGTTAATGCAGAACCTTCTAATACTCAGTTGTTTGAAGGGAAATGCTTATAAGAAAGTAATATTGGGAATGAGGAAATGCAATGTGTAGTACAAAATGGTAGCTTATGTATCATCATTCAGAGTACGTAAAGTAAATGTAGGTCCCTGGGTGTCACCCCTACATTTGTTGGGGAAGCTCTCATCACACCATGTCCAGGGTGTCCTTCCCCATAGGACATCTACAGAGTTATGAGCAGCCTGACATCACTTCAACAGGGAATGAACTGAGACAAGGAGAAGGGCACAGTCCCAGGAACTATGGTTTTCACGTTGACGGATGTGTTACACAAAAGATTCTGGGAGTAGACAAATTAATTTTATTTCTGAGTTGGATACTTACTAGCTTTGATCCTATGTATGAGTAAGATTACTAATGAATTGTATGCCTTCTCATCTCCTTAATGAAATTCTTATCTTGAGATTTTTCTTGAGAAAATAAAAGTAAATGTCTGTTATGAAGATCAAAAACAGTCCTTGTGTCCAGTCACTTCTATCCCAGATTTTTAAATTTCTATGCCAAAAAAATAAAAATAAAAATAACTGGTTAATCCACTTTTCTGAGATGGAGTTGGTAAACAGGATAATCTCACAGAAGAATAAAGTTTGGTATTAGTTGGAGTTTTCAAAGCAATGTTTTCATTTTCCAAACTTTCATTAACATGATGCTAGGATTACCAAACCAAACTCAATTGTAGGTATTTCTTGTTCAAGTTTCTGACTATTCATACTCCTGTGTTTTTCAATTAAGTCATTATCCTACCTCTTTTTCTACAGCTTTTTGCAACAACTTATGGAGGTGGATTTCTGGAATCTTAGGAGTATCATGCATTTTGTTGATAGCTGCATTGGGAATATTGCTGGGTAACTGTAAGTTTTTTTAGGCATACATATTTCTAGTCATATCTAAACTCAGATGAAACTATTTAATAATAAATAGTTCATTTATTAATGGTCACTGATATTATTTCATAAATTGTATCTAATAGTAAATATCTAATAATTTCTTATAGTATTTCATAACGCAAGTGTTAAACCAGCAATCTCTCCAGAAACCACCACCAAATACCAGAAAGGTAGGATCCATATTTTGTAAACTTTGGCATTAGTAGAGGATTGAATATGCAGTTTTCTGATTGTATCACAAAGAATCATGATGGAACATAACACTTGTAATACAGGTTGACCTACTAATAGTAGGATACTTCTTGGATGTAAAAATGTGCATCATTTATAAAACATTAGCTTGAAATGACATAGTCATTTTTGTTTGTACTTTGGTAACACATCAAAAATAAGTAGCAGTATACAATCCAGCTTATTCTAATTTTTAGGCTGTTTGCTCATTACCCAGGAATTTATCTCTCTTTCCTTTTGTTTCTATGTCTTCCATGACTCATAATTTAGTGCTCAGATTTCTGCAGCTCTAAACTCTACTTACCTAATGAAAGCCACCTAAAGTCCAATATTCAGTGTATTTTATCCAAATGTTATCCATATTGTCTCAACATCTTCTGTAATCATATCCTTTTTCTCTTAGATATTTCTTTCTTATTGGAATATAATAGACATAGAACTTTGTGTATGTTTAACATGTACATTGTATTGATTTAATAAACTTACATATTGCAAGATGATGTCACTATAGTATTATCTAATAGCTCCATTACATTTTGTTCTTTTTGTGGAGGAACATTTAATATCTATTCTTTTTTTTTTTTTTTGCAATTTGCAAGTGTGTAATACAGTATTGTTTAATGACAATGCTGTGCATTAGGTCCTCAGAATTTATTCATCTTTTAACTGGAGTTTACATCCCTTGATCAACATCTCCTCATTTCTCAACTCCAATAACCCTCCACATTATGTTCTACAGCACAACACCATTATAGCAAAGAGTCGAGTATCTTTCATGTGTCTTGAATTTTGTCACTGGACATAGTAAATGCTCAAGGCACTATTACTGTGAAGTGCATGATGACACCTCACACTGATTGCTTCTATTTATCTTCCTTTAGAAAATCAGCTCTCAAGCACATATATCATATACAATTACTGTACACTTTATAATTTAGAAAATATACCAAAATAATTTTCTCCTTTAAAGGTCTCTTAGACCTGATTTACTCCCAAATCTAGTTACTCCTAGAATTCACAAAAGGGATAGATTCAACAGAAAAAAACATTTTTAACCACATCTGGAACATCTTAGTCTATGCTCAGGTAGATTTTCAAAGAATTTGAGGGGAGAAAAGAAAAACTCCAAGTAATTTTTGTATAAGGAAAGGGTACTGAAAAATAGAATCTCTAATGTTGATAGTTATGTTTTATTTTTTTCTTAGACTCTAACTGCTGTTCTTGCCAAGAAAGGTGGATTGGATACCAATGTAACTGTTACTTCATTTCCAGTGACTTAAAAACTTGGGAAGAAAGTAGGGATTTCTGTGTTTCTCAGAATTCCATTCTACTTCACATGAACAAGAGCGATGAATTGGCACGTATTTAATTCTGGTTTCCTGTATGTTTTTTGACCTAGGAAAATGTACTATCTAAATAAGCTGAATAATTTGATGTATCTTTAATCAGATAGCAGATATCTTTTGAACTAATGACTAACTAATGTCCTTAAACTTAAAACAATCATTATAAACCTACATAAAAAGTGGTCAAATATTTGTGCTACTGGAGTAAAATTCAAGACAAATGTCAAATAAAGTACAAGGAACATTTTAAGAGAGAATTCAAAGAAGATATGATGGGTTTATTTTATTTAAAAAGTCAACCAAATAACTATGAATTTTAGTTCTTTAATTGGATTTATATTTTATTTGTAAATCTGTATATTTTGTCATCATTTTTTGGGGGGTGGAATGAATTTGATCATAAACATTACTCAGTTCTTAAGAAAGTGAAATATTTCTGAAGCCTCATGAAGGGTCTGTGCAGAATGTATAGAAGGTTATAGCCACAGAACTTATCCCTTAAGACACTGACATAGAATCAAATTTGAATGTTGGTCTCCTGTGAAGGAAGTATTCCTTGAAAACTCTTAACTCCTTTTATAATATTTTCACTTTGTGAAGATGTGCGGTTTTGTTGTATTTTTTTTTCCATAAATGAGCTTGATAATTGAGGGAAAAGTAGACTTTTGACTACCTCTTAAACCAAACATTAAAAATGCTTTAAGTTTGTGTGACTGAGAGCTTAAATGCTGGTCTCTAACTTCTTAAAGAATACTATCCCAGAGTAAATTTAGATTATGTTAATTTGTTTGTTTCTGTTTCCAAGCAGAACTTTATGAGGTACAATGAATACTTTTACTGGATTGGAGCTACCTACAGCGCAGATCACAATGGCTCTGCTGTCTCCTGGGATCAGTAAGTTTCTGCCAGTCCAGGGTTTTTCTGTTCTTCATTAGTTTATTCTTATCTCTCCACAAAATGTAGTTAAAATAATCTTTTGAGGGCATGAGAATACAGAAATAATAGATTCAGCAGAATAACAATGTTAGCAGCATATAGAAAATCTAAATGTATGCTGAAGTGACATAAGGTTTGTGTACTTGCAACCACAAAAGGGCTTGTGAAATAGGCTTTTTTATTTTCTGTGAAGGGTGTGTGTGCATGTGCAGATGTTACATCCAGGGAGATGACCAGGGAAAACACTGTGCCCATGACTTTCTTTATTCTGCTGGAAACCAGTATTTATATTTGCCCCAAACTCCCCATGATACAAATATCATGTATTTATTTTTGTACATTTGCAATCTTTGAATATCATTTTCATTCATAAACATAGGATTTCCAGCATTCTACAAAGACCAATTTTATGGCCTGACTTTTTTGCCTAGATGAGTTTAGTCAATACATCTTTAAGCAAAATTGAAGCAAAGTATATCAAATATTAAATTAATTAAAATCAAAGGAAAAAAAATCCCTCTGGTCTCAATGCATTTGATTATTGAGGCAAAAATCTTGTTTTTGTAATATTATCCTTTAAAATAGTGAAAATGTGGTTATTAAATAAAAACATACAGACTCAGTATGCAATGCATCATTCAGATACTTTGAAAAATTCTATCATTTAATAAAATTCACCTATGAACATTCTCATTTCATTTTCCCATATGTTAACAGTTTTATTTTTGATTTTAGATTGTCACTCCTTCCAACTGAAAATCGAGTGAAGTGCTTAGCATATAGTCAAACCCAAGGTTTTTCAGATGAAGCTTGCAAGAAGAAAAACCTTTATATCTGTAAGCAACAACTTATTTAGGTGTTCTTTGTGGAAGAAGTGGGCAGTGAAAGCCCACCTTAGAAATGGTAGCTTTACCTCTTATACTATTACAGTTTTCTACTGCTAGAATCAGAAAAATATTTTCAATTGTTTCTGATCATATGATTTTCAGATGTTTTTAAGTGTTTTTAAAATTGATGAATTTGTGTACTTCCACCTGAAATAGTAAAGTATGAATATCAAGATTGTAATGAGTATTTTGATTTAATGCATGTTCAACACTGAATACGTTTTGTGTTTATACTTTCCTATATTTTCTCCTCACAAATTTAAATAAAACAAAATTCACACCAAATAATACATGTCAATATAACTTTAGTCTTTTGTATGGTACACTGTAAATTGGGAAGAGACATCTTCAACCATGTTTGTAAAACTTCTTTCTGGATATCTGTATATTTATATTTTTAAATTTTGGTGGTTTTCTATTATGTGTCTTGATATTGGACTTTTTGCACTTAGATTACTAGGTGTTCTATTGGTTTCATGGAATTGTGTAGTTAGTTCTCTCCTAGTTTGTCTGAGGAAGGAACAGTAGGAGCAAAATCTGAGCCTGTGATTGCATTGATGAGTGAACTTCACCTGCTGACATCTTTACAGACTCACACCCATCTCCAAACCACTGAGATCACAGACACTTAGGATTACAACTCCCAGCATTTCAAGAACCTGGTTTCCTGAACAGAGATTGCTAGGAATTATGGGCAGAGTTTAGCAGTTATGTTTGGCTAAAACACTGAACAAATGTGTGTTGTCACTCTTGCTTTTCCAGGTTTTACTTACACCCTGGTGTCTC
Source organism: Talpa europaea (assembly GCF_964194135.1). Taxonomy (NCBI): domain Eukaryota; kingdom Metazoa; phylum Chordata; class Mammalia; order Eulipotyphla; family Talpidae; genus Talpa; species Talpa europaea. The sequence continues at coordinate 66,815,065 of NC_140083.1, read as the reverse complement.
ACTTTAGATGGCATTTGTGGTAGGAAATATCATTGCACTGATCTTCCTTTGTCTCTTCTCCCTCTTATTGCTACTCTAATAAACACACCTTTTTAAAATTTCTCCGTTTTTTCTGCTTTTGTGTCTTGTCCCAAGTTCTTAAACCCGAGGGTGAGGAAAGACCCAGGTCACTTTATTTCCCCTGGGGTTGCCCTATAACTATATGGTCTGCAACAGTAGGGCCATCACACACATAGTTGACCAGTTCACAAGAACCCTTCTTGCGTTGTGATTATGGGACTTGCACTGGGATTTTTCTATCTCTAACTTAGAGAAGCTTGGTTTTACTTCAGTAAATCTCTCTCTGTTGGTGTTGGAGTCAGATGTCCCACTTCTTGTTTGAAATATCTTTCTATTATTGTCTCATTTTATTTGTTGTTATTAAGTGGGTTGCTTAAGAATGCTCATTGGATCCTTATAGTTTTGTATCACTTTCTAAACCAGTAAAGCCTTTTACTACTTAAACACCTTTTCTAATTTCCATAATGTTATGCCTTTTGAATCTCTTCTATTTATATCCTAGTGCAGTGGCTTGGAAAGCTCTCTCTATAGAACTAGTTAGAAGTATCTTCAACTTTGTGGGCCACTCAACTGTTTTGATGCCACTCAACTCTTGCACTGAAGTAAAAAGAAGATATAAATAATAGATACATGGTTTGTCTTGCAAAAAAACTTATTTACAAAAACAGTGGAGCAAAGTTTGGGAAGTTCCTGGTTTTCTTTCTGCTATGCTCTAGTTTCATGTCATTGTAATAAAAAAAAATGTTGTTTGGTTTCAGTCTCTTTTGATGTGATAAGAATGGTTTTAACATCTCTCTCTCCCACAATCTAAAATCAATTAAACAAGAAAATTAAACCACAGAAGATCCATGCCATTTGAGCATCTCCAGATACACAGATTGTACAACCTTAAAAGTATATGTTTCAGTAGAGAAAATAAATTCTAACAGATCTCTTGCTCAAGCCTAATATTGAATGCCTATGTTGCAGACTAGGGAAATTCACCCTCAAAGTATTCTATGGAAAAGAAAACAAAAGAAAGCATAGATGAAATGCAAACATAATCAACTCAGGATGACAATATTGCAACAGCAAATTTCAAAATACTTTATATAGTTTTGAACTTGATAGATCATTAAATGAGAAGGGATTTACAATGTAAGATGAAAAGTGAGAGACTTGGGAACACATATTTTTCCTCTCTAGGAGAAGTAGATAATAAAGAAGAGGAGAGTGTCTTAGAGATGTGAATGTGAAAGTGAAGACAAATTCGGAGGGTTTGAGGATCTAAAGAAAAGAAAGAAAAGAACTTCCTCAACTCATATCATTACTATAGTGAAAGGTAACTGCACAGAATAGGGGATTATTGAAAGAAGAGAATTTTTTGTACTAAGAATCTTTACCAATGAGTGAATAAGAAAACAACTACAATCTCAAACATGGGCTTTTTAATAGTTATTCTGTATGTACAACTGGATAGCATTTATAAAAGGTTAAAATTGGATATATTTCTCAAACTGGATATGAGAGAAAACTTCAAAGGGATACAGGTCTCAATAAATAGGAAATTATATGTGTAATTTAAGAAAACTGAAAGCATTTCTCTATGGTCTGAGGAAAACTTCCTAGTTATTCTAAAATGTAAATACAATGAATGTAAATATAAAGAAATATGGCATAGTATAAAATACCTAAATCAAAGGGAAAATAATTAATTCTATGGCACAGATAGAAAGCCAAAAATGTATCAATGTTTTGGCTACACAATAGTGATAAATTGGAAAAATTGAAAGGTAATAGGTGATTTACTAGCAACATATTGTATCTTATTACTGCAAAGAGAGGAAGAAAATAAACACAATCATAACCATGGGTGAATTGATGGTGGGAATATCATGGGAATTTATACAGTGTATAAAAATGAAGGATAATGTAATAAATATATATATAAAGTCATTAAAAAAGGAATTACATTTCTACCATTAAAAATAAGGTTCAAGTAGTACTTCATATAGATTTTATTTAAACTTTAAAAAAAGTTGCTGCATCTACTTAAAATATTTTAGAGCTTTTAAAAAAATAAAATGCCTCAAATTTATTTTGTGTAGCTCACAAAATCTTTACCAATACTTGATAATTACAAGATCTCCATATTATAAGATGATCCATTGGTGGATAAAGATGCAAAAGAAAATATCATAAGACCCTTTAACAGGCTATTAAAATTATTAGATAAAATTCGGCAGACAGGTCCTATCTAAATAGGAAAAGAAATGATGAAATAGTAAAATAAGAATAGAAGAAAAATTGTTATTTTTGAATTCTACTTCCCCAAACTATAATTAAAATCTGCACAGCAGAGAGAAACTTGGAAAATTTCCATTAAAATCTTGAAAATTCATATGGCTAGCTTTCAACTATGCCTGCCAATATTACAATATTACTTGAATTATTGTGTAATTTAATGAAATCAGAAAATAAATTCTATAATAAATGAAAAGAATTGAAACAAAAAATATGATATTTTTATATATAATTATATCTCTACAAAATCAGAAAGGTTCTTTTTATGAACATTTATAATAAAGTAGCAATTTATTTATAATAGCCATGAGCTGGAAGCAACCTAAGTGGCCTTTTATTTTTTAAAGATTTATTTATTTATGCATAAAAGAACTGGGGTGTAAGCTGATGTGCAGGGGATGAGAGGATTCACTAGAGACAGAGTGGGGAGCAGAACAGGCAGATCTACTGAAACACACTGCTGAGGGGGGCAGTGGGAGAGGCAGGAGAGGTCTGTTGTGGCATATGGATTGTTCCCTGGCCTGCTGAGATTTGAACTCGTGCTGCAGTGGCTGGTGATAGCTTGATAGCACTGTCTCTAACCTCTGCGCCACCAGGGAAGCCTCCCCTAAGTACCCTTTGAAAAAAACATAGATAAAGAGTATGGGTAGAGGACCTCCCTGGTGGTGCAAGGGGTAAGTCTTAGTATTATTAAGCTATCACCAGCCAACTGTGGCACGAGTTCTATCCCCTGCTAGGGAGATGACTCACATGGGGCAGCGGACCTCTCCTGTCTCAGCCGCTGCTCTCTCAGCCTTGTATTTCAGTCAATCTGCCTGTTCTGTTTCCCATTCTGTCCCTGGTGAATCCTTTCACCCCCCACACCTCTGGCCTGTACCCCAGTTCTTGTATGGATAAATAAATAAATATTTTTTAAAAAGAGAACATGGGATAGATACATAATAGAGGAAAACAAGATGATGATATACTAAAAAATTCATGAAATGAAGAAACTATATCAATCACAATGTCATGAATGCAATAGCCGATGCTCAAAATTCAAAAAACAAAACTTGACACAACTGGAAAAAGGAATGAGAGCTAGATAAATGTATAATTCTTGCTGGAGATATTAAAACCCTGTCTTAGTAATTAATAATATAAGTATTGAAATAATATTGAACATTTATGGAACCTGATCCAAAAACTGGTGGGAACTGACATTTATACAACACTTCACACAACAACAAAAGAATGTGAATTATTTTCAAATGCACAGAAAATTTTCCAATACACAATAATCTTTTCCATAAAACAAATCTTAGTTAATTAAAATAATTCAAATAATACCACATTTTTATTCAATCATAAAGAAATTAATCAGAAATAATAGTGTGTGTATGTGTTTTAGTTGAACTCAACACTGAAAACATGTAAATAAGCGGCTACCTGTCCATGAGACTAAATGAGGTTTTGTTTTTTTTTTTTTTAAAGATTTATTTATTTATTTATTTATACAAGCACTGGGTATTGTCAGAAGCGTGGGAGGGTGACAGAATTCACCAGAGCCAGAGCAGAGAGCAGAACAGGCAGGCTGACAAAGTACACTGCGGAGGGGAGCAGCTGGCTGCAGGAGAGGTCTGCGCAGTGTGGGACCCTCAACCGGTAGCCACGGATTGAAATGGCCCTGCAGAGGCTGCGGGGCAGCTTCGCAGCCCAGCGCTCAAATGCTGCGCCACAGGGGAGGCCCCAGGTTTCTGGTTTTTTTTTAAGATTTATTTATTTATGCATACAAGAACTGGGGTGCAGGCCAGAGATGTGGGCACGGGGGAGGGTAAGAGGAATCACCAGAGACAGAGTCTGCCCTGCCATGTGGGACCCTCCCTGGCCAGCAGGACTGAACCTGCCCTGCCGAGGCTGCAGATAGCTTCACAGTGCAGCGCTCAACCACCTGCACCACCAGGGGAGGCCCAGCACAGGTTATTTCTATTCAAACAATTTTTGCAAATGGGATTAATGAAGTATTTTCATCTGATGGTTTTCTTTCTTTTTTAATTGAGGTAGTATTGTTTACAAAACTGCATATGGTTTAGAGTTTTCTGTTTATTTTTAAAAGAATAATGACTGATTATTAATAGTTATTTTTGCAAATTTTATGTTTTCTGTCTTTTGGTATATAGCAGCATTAGATTTTGAAGATACAATATGCAATTATATATATTCATTCATTTATTTACTACTAGTTTTTTTCTATTAAAAAAATTAAAAAGGGGCTCCCCGGTGGTGCAGCGGTTGAGTGCTGGGTTGCAAAGCTGCCCGCAGCAGCCTCTGCAACACCGGTTCGATCCCCGGCTGCTCCCCGGCCACCAGAGGAGGGTCCCACATGGCGCGCAGACCTCTCCTGCCGCCCGCTGCTCCCCTCAGCAGTGTACTTCGGTCCTTCTGCCTGCTCTGCTCCCCGCTCTGGCTCTGGTGAATTCTCTCACCTTCCCACGCTTCTGGCTGTACCCAGTGCTTGTATGCATGTATGTATAAATCAATCAATCAATCAATCAATCTTTAAAAAAATAAAAGAAATAAATAAAAAAATCGAATAGGAAGGTAAATATTTGAAGTCAAAAATGCTTCTTCCTTTGAAATTTATCTTATCACATTTATTTTAAAGTTCTCCCTGCTTTTCCAAGAACTGCTACCAGGCCTTTGGATAAACCCTGGGGCCAGGAGCTGTCATATCCTCTTCCTCCATTTCCTGTTGCTGCCGTTAAAGATCTTTGCTACCGCAATACCAAAAATACATACATACACGTGCAAAGTTCTACTACTTCCTTAGATTTAAAATATTATTATATTTACCATTTAACAGGGTTATTGACTTTTTTTTACTCAGTGTTTATTATTGTGAATATTTTTGTATCTCTTAAGTAACATAAAATATAATATTTTTCTTCCATATGATGAAGAAATGACCCATATTAGTTTAAAATCTTTGAAAATGTCAAATGAAAGAGTGAAATGAATTCAAATTTAAATTAATCTGAGATAAAACAGTGTTCAATTGTAAAAGGGCTTGAAATATTTTCTTTCACACAGCATATGAAATAATTTTGAAAAACTGATAAGAATGTGAATAACTTTGAAAATAAGGTTGAAAAACTGTATTTGATAAGAATATTAATAACTCATTGGTTCGTATCTATTGGTTGGTTTCTTTCAATGGCATGAGAGGGATGATTCTTGGGTACTGATGGACAGTCCACTAACAAGAAATGCTGAGGGCACTGAGACAGGTCACTTATGCACCATCTAGTGATGAAATACAGCACTTACTCTAGAATTGAAGGGTCAACAAAAGATATCACAAATGTGTCTCAAAGGATATAATCAGAATTCCAGTTGAATTTAGAATTAAAGTACATAAAATTAATAAAAATATCTGAAACTAGTTTTTTTTAACAGTATTCAATTATACATGTTTGTGACAATGCAAAGACTGAGTGAAAGGGAATGGTCAATATGCAAATACATTGGTAACTTGTGTAACTTGAAGTAAGACTAAAGAAAGGTCCAATCTAGAGATGATACAGAGTTAAATTGAGCAGCAGAAGAGTTTCCTGTATGGTTGCATCCAGAGCACTGTTAATTTTGAACTCTTCATCTTCAGAATCTCTCACAGGAGACATAAAGGCATCATTAGTCAGCGTATATATTTCTTTTTTTATCTTCTGTTCTGGACTCGATCTATACTGTGGACTCTCGAAATTTTTAAATTCCATTTTTTTTAATTAAGAATTAACTTCTGCTTCTTCCTAGAATAGATACGCACTCTTCAAAAATCATTTTCTTCTAAAAATCAGGTAATTATAATTCCCAGATATTCATTCTATTTGTCAATATGTGCTTATTGAGGATTTTGAGGGAAATGAGATTGTAGGAAATTAAAGATTTATATTGAAAACAGAATGTTAATTCAATATGCAAATATATATATTTTCTTAACAAATTGCACATATGTGTACAAGATTTTCATGCAATCTATATTTATATATCTATAATATATTTCTCTCTGTGTAATTTGCAAGAAAAGGGAATGAGTCTGACTTACAATAGAGAAAAAAGGACATGAGAAAATATTGATTCAAAAGAGATGCTCAGAGAGAAATCAGGTGTGTTTGAGACACCTTAAAGATACTTTTGAATATTATTTATATTAATTTTATTATTGTGTTATTATTTGATATGACATTTTATAATGCTTAGGAATTGCTAAATTATATGAAATATGGGTTTAAAGGAAACAAATAAGGTCATAAAAATTCATTGATTCCTGTCAAATTTTGTAAAATGTTATAATGAGGAAAAATACTTTCCAAATTTTGTCTGAGCTAGACTTTATTATATATTAATTATCTTTGAAGATAAATTTAACATTTTTCATAGTGCTTCTTCACAGAAGAAATCAAACAAACATTTATGGCAAAACAAAGATTAATAAGACCTATCAAGGGCTTCATAATTAATTGGGGGGGAATTTAATGACAGCAAGATTAAAGGAGATATATCACAGAATGATGACAAATAAAGAATAATGAGAAAAATTGGAAAAAATGATTTTTATGGGAAGATTTGTATTTTGTTTCACATGGTAGACTATGATTTATAAATCAAATAATCTAAAGTTACAATGAGCAAAAATAGGAGGAACTATACTTGAAAAGAAAGAAGCTGAATAAAACATGCATGTTGGAGAAATACTTATGTTACATTGAAAAAGAAGAGGTGTAACAGTGAAATTATGGAAAATGGAGGAAGGTGGAAGTAAGGGGGATACTGAGAAGGAGGCAGGAGCAGGGAAGGTGAGGCAGGACCTATATGCAGGCTGTACAAACAAAATGATTTCATGCATATCAGCACAGAAACAGATCACCTGTTTCATTTTTGCTTATCAATGAATAATATGTTCATCATTTATAAATTAGAAGATATAAAATTTATATAAGATTTGTAATTGTGAATAGAAAACATTAGAGAATCCAGAAATGATGTCAAAAAAACTCATGAACTAACTTGAAAATTATATTTTTTTCTTTCTTAAATATTTTTATATTTGGGATTATATGCAAATTACTGGGTATTTGAATTCATTTCCAACACTCTTTTTTTAAAACATCAATATTACTTACTAATTTCACAATTACTTTTTTCATTTGATCATCTTTCTGCCTTTCAGTAATGGATGAAAATACTTATTCTACCATTGACTGTGAATGTCATTCTGAACAAGAGAGAAGGCAAGAATTTAAAACAACTAGAAAAAAACATCTATTAAACTATAGGTGTGAAGGTATGTGTGCTTTTGACATTTTATTTTTCAAAACTGAAAAAAACTATACAAAGTATATATTATCAAGTTCACATACGGTCATATGCATATACATATAGAATTAAATATTTGTCTTATAAAACAGGGGAAAATAAATACATTTAAGGACAGATTAGGACTTTCTCCTTAGGAGATTCTTTACACGTATGACATGCTATCATTTTACTGGAATACGTAAACATGAAGTTTGATTTTTTTCCCTGTTATTGGGAATCTGCTTGACTTTATATTTTAACAGCTTTTAATTTGTATTCTTCAAATATTTTATTTATTTTATTTTTTTAAAAAGATTTATTTATTTATTTATTTATTTATACAAGCACTGGATACAGTCAAAAGCGCGGGAGGGTGAGAGAATTCACCGGAGCCAGAGCGGGGAACAGAGCAGGCAGAAGGACCGAAGTACACTGCTGAGGGGAGCAGCGGGCGGCAGGAGAGGTCTGCGCGCCATGTGGGACCCTCCTCTGGTGGCCGGGGAGCAGCCGGGAATCGAACCGGCACTGCAGAGGCTGCGGGCAGCTTTGCAACCCAGCGCTCAACCGCTACGCCACTGGGGAGGCCCCTCTTCAAATATTTTAAATCAATATTTGGGATGATTAGAATTAAAATAGTAGTTCTAGTTTGTCTTATATAAATGGATATTCCTGGAAATTATAGTATATTACTGATTCCTTAGTTCACTATATTTTAAAATTTTAGATTGTTGAATATTAAGCTTTATTTATGTGATTAACACGATTAATGAGGAAGAATTTTTTTAATTTTACCTTTTTACTGTATTCTTACCAGTTTTTATAAAATCTTTTTACACTAGAATCTGCCTGCAAACAATTCATCAATTGTTTTCTTTACTTTTATAGCTAATGAACATTTCATCTTACCAGTATATGCAGTTACCATTAGACTTACATAAAATATTTTAGCAATAGCAAAAAAAGAGTAAACAGAAGAATTTTCAGAAGAACTCAAATTTTATGTTTGCTATAGTAAGAGGTTTACTTATAAATCATAATAATCTTTCTCACAATTGTCTTAATTTTCCATTGTATATTTTTTTTAACAGGATAAATCTTTTCTCAAAACTCTCATTCTGCATCTCTTCACAATTTAAGTAACATGTTATTCCTCCTTAGCCTTTACTTCTACCCAGTAGCTAAACTAAGCTCTTTATTATTAAGATTAGCATTTTTTTGCTTTATTTTTTTTAATTCATCATTTAATGTAAAATCACAGAAAACCAAAAGTCAAACCTGAAAAAAAGAATTTTCTTTAGATGAGAAAAAGAGAGAATCAAATACTCTGAGTAGTTACACATGTATGCCCTTGGAGTTGTGTTGAAGAGGCAAAGGGAGAGAAGAGTCACATTTATAAATATGTTCACCATTGTGAATACAAAGACCTTTATAAATTTGATGTTGAAAGGAAAGACATGGAATTCAGTCAGATAAATACAGGTTGGACAGCCCCACTGTTTTTCACTGATTCTACTCTGAAAGGTGGGTTTAGGTGATATTGTTGGAGGCACTGAAGAATGAAAATTCAAGAAGTCCAAATTTAGGAGGTTTAAGAAGAGATATTTGTGGTGTCAATTTATGCACCAGAGACCTAGAAGATCTAAAGGTAAAATCATCAGTGTGATCACAGTGATGGTTTTATCTCCTGCTTGGAATCTACTGACAAGTCCATAGAATGGGTTACTCATCTCTGATGCCATGTTTTTATTGACAGCATTTCCAGTTTTTGTGTCCTGTAATGTTCAGATCTCTGCTGAAATGTCACATGGGTTTATTTCAATTTCAATTTTAATCTTTCCCACTAAATGTGTTGCCTCATCAACTGTTGTTAATGCAAGCCCCATATCTGTAATTACAATATCCTATCACCATATCTAATTTTCAATTATTCATCTTTTAAAAATGTGTTCTACTCAACTGTAGTTTATGCTCAAGCTGGCTGATCTTCTGTCCCTTCCTCTGGGGCATCCATCCTGTGTTGGTGGGTGTCCTGCGTGAGGCAGTTTCCTCTCCCTAGTGGCTGAGGTCTGGATGGCACATTCTCAGGATCCTGAGCTGGTTTCTTCTTCTCCTCTAGAAGCAGATGACTATTACTCATTGGCAGTACAGTGTACAGGGCAGGCTAGATTTCCCCTTTTTCTCCCAGAATTATCTCCACTCTTTCTAGAGTGGAGGAGGTGGTATGTGGTGGAATATTTATTATTCCCTTCTCCACAGGCAGCTTGTTTTTACTAGGGCTCTGATAACAGGATATGCAGGCACCAGGTGGATTCAATGTTTGTTCAAGGCAAACTTTTGTAATGTTTTCTTAGCACTTAGGGGAGGTATAGTCCCAAAATTTATCCACTACATCCACAAATGTCAGCAGTCCTATACAACTATGCCACAGAAGGGGGTCTCTTGGTTCTTCTGAAATAACCCCCTGTTTCAATGAGCACCAGTGGAAATCAACAGATTCTGTTGACAAAAGTGTGAAAATCCCTTGGTCTACAGCTGCAAGGGATTCTAGTCTTGTAATAAACCTGTTCTTGCCTTAAAGTTTTTGTTAAAATTCTTTGGTACTTTATGGCTGCTTCCTTCCCTCCTCTGAGTTGACTAAGTAAAGTAGAGTGTGTGTTCTGTCTCCCCACAGACACAGGGATATGCCCTCTGTGGAATTCAGTTCACCTTAATGGTTTTGATTTGAACTAACATACTCAAAATGAGTAATGACTGTTGTAGATTACCTTGCTTTTCCCTATTTGAGAATCTTAGCTGTGTTGTGAACTTTACTACACCAAAAGGAGAAGTTGAACTGTTATTAATATTTAGACACTGATGTCACAGGTGTATTTGTTCCTTTCTGTAGATCTGCTTTCTCTCTGTTCTTCATGGAAATTCATTGCTGTGATTCTGGGGATCATTTGCCTGGCACTTCTTTTGTTAGTTGGACTCTCAGCTGCAAAGTGTAAGTAACTATATAAAATAGAAATACATTTTTTCCTACTCATTTAGTGAAATCTGTTGAAGATAATGCATTTTTGATCCACTCTGTTCGTTGAACAAGTATGATATTCTCTGTAGAGACTGAAGATGATTTCTCAGAGATACATCAAATTGTTCATTTTAACGTATATCATGACCTTGACATGCTACCTATTTGTTCTCATGTTTTCTTTACCAGAAATGTTTCTTTCTTTTCCTTTTGAAATATTTTTTATCTGATTATGAAAAGCTTGCTTACACTGTTATGAGAACAGGATTTCCTCCTTCTGAGTAATTGCTGTATGAACTTTTCATATTATAGTTTGATTTTTATGTTTATGTGCCTACTAAGTTGAGTTGTTCAATGCAAATGATGTATCATTAATCATTTTTGTATTTTTTTATATAGTTCAGTATCTCACATGCAGTATTGTTCAGTCATGTTTTTCCTCTGAGTTTAAATGATCTTTTTTTTTTTTTTTAAACTTTTCTTTTTTCTTTTTATAGAGGCATGTTTTATTTATTTATTTATTTGTTTTTTTTTTTGTTTATACATGCACTGGGTACAGTCAGAAGCGCGGGAGGGTGAGAGAATTCACCAGAGCCAGAGCGGGGAGCAGAACAGGCAGACTGACGAAGTACACTGCTGAGGGGAGCAGCGGGCTGCAGGAGAGGTCTGCGCGCCATGTGCGACCCTCCTCCTGTGGCTGGGGAGCAGCCGGGGATCAAACCGGCGCGACAGAGGCCGCGGGCAGCTTCGCAACCCAGCCCTCAACCGCTGCGCCACCGGGGAGGCCCTGAGTTTAAATGATCTTTCTGAATTCTCTTCAGTGAATTAGAATATATTTAATGGAGAAGGACATCCAGGTAACATGCCCTATAACAAGTTGGAAAATAAAACAGGTAGTTTTAGAAGTCTGTGAGTCATAAACTTATATGCATAAAGAGAGGAGAATTAACTTTTTATGAACTATTTTGCTTGATGTATACAACTGTATATATATATATATATATATAAGAAGATATGAGTGAAGTCTACTTACAGGATCCAGTATTTCTCAAGTGTTCATATGTGTTGTTAAAAAAACAAAATTAACGTTTATTTATATAACTATATAATAAAATGATTTAAATCATTTTATTGTATGATTCATGACTTGGACAGTGTCCTGTCTAGTAAGTAGAAAGGATCTGCAAATGCTTACTCAAAATGCTTGGTTTTTAAAGCTAGACACTGATGGAAGCTTAGAGTAGAAAATTTGAGATGGAAGTGTTGCAAGACCGGAAACTGGAAACAGCAGAGATGATTAATATCGTCATTAAACTAGCTATAGAAATGAAAGAACCTTAAGCATTGACCAGGAGAGGTGGACATGGAAACTGTCAGTTATAATAAAGAAAATATCAGTAGAAGATATCAGTATAGATAGAAAATATCAGATGGGGGCATGGAGATTAAGGCCTTTATAGAGAATGCTGGTTTTTATAAATTAACCCAGTCACACCATAGAAGTTTTAAATTCAACAATAGCTTAAAAACTTCACAAAGGAACAAGCCTCTCCACAAAAGGAACACTGTATCAGAACAACTCCTGCCTGGCAAAATGCAGCTTTCCTCCTAATTCTGCCTGCCTATGTCCATGCAAGTGTCTTCTCCCTTCCTTTTTTTTGCCCCCAATAAATCTGCCCTTTTGGATAGATCCTTTGTCTACCGGTGTTCTGGCAAAGGTCTTTGTTGCCTTGGCAAACTGTCTGTGTGACTGTGAAATGGGAACACTGCTGAAACTTTTCTCAGCAGTAACCCAAGGACTCTGCTTGTTGACCCCCTACATCTGGTTACATCTGATGGAGGTTAAGAGTAGAAAATTGAAAATTTCACAGATAAGAAATGAGTTGGGGGCAGAAATGAAGAATATGGTTGTTAAACCTGCTATAGAAATGAAAAATCCTTAGGGACCATCTCTATATTGAGTTTCACATCACTACAGATGGTATCCAAAGGCACAGACGAGAGGTGGGGATGTGGAGATTGAGGACCCTTGTAGAGAATCAACAGTCTTAAGGATGAATCTAGCCACACCATAGAAGTAATTCATTTAACAATATAGATAACCATTCCACAAAGAAATGAACCGCTCCCCCCAAAAGAACCTTCATCACTACAATTTCTGCACTGGCAAGAGGCAGCTCTCCTGCCCACCTGTGACTGTGCAGGTCTTTCCTTTTACAAATCTGTCCCTTTTGGCAGCATCTCCTTCTGCCCACTTGAGTGTGCAAGTGTCCTTTTGTTTTCTTCCCTTTTCTATATTAAACCTGCCTCTTTGGATATAACTAAACATCTCTGCCTAGTGGGGGGACTTGCTGTGTGCTGCTGAAAGTGTGGCAGAAATAAATTCTAGCTTTTTACCCAAGCAAGGGAAGAACAAGCAGTACTTCAGGAATGGTGAGGTCAGAAGCTTTATTACTCTTGCATGAGGTCTCAGACCTGGGTCTCAGACCTGAGCACCCGAATAGAGACAAAGGGTTTCTTTTATACATAACCACTTTACATTGATAACATTGGTCAGTTAGCATGCAAATTCTTGGCAAAAGGGGGAAAGATACAGATATTTGAGGATGGCCTGGGAGATCAATCAGCCTAGCTGGCTGCCAGACCTTGTTTAGATATGCTTATTAAGGAAGCAAACTTGTTATTTACACTTACTTTGTATTACCAGGCCTATGACTCTTTAGCAGGAAACAGGAAAGATTTTATTTGTTTAGCAGTTCTCTTTCAAAAGGGGAACTCTGGTGAAACTTTCCCAGAGGTAACCCAAGAACCCTGTTCTCTAAACCCAACACCTCTCGAAATTGACATAACAACCACATCAGAAAGAGGGTAGGGCCTCCCCGGTGGCGCAGGCGCTCTGAAGCTGTCCGCAGTCTCTGCAGCGCCGGTTAGATCTCCGGCCACCGGGCGAGGGTCCCACTTGGTGCACAGAACTTTCCTGCTGCCCGCTGTTCCCCTCAGTAGTATACTTCGTTAGTCTGCCTGTTCTGCTCTCTGCTCTGGCTCTGGTGAATCCTCTCACCCTCCCACGCTTCTGACTGTACCCAGTGCTTGTATAAATAAATAAATAAATAAATAAATAAATAAATAAACAAAATAAATAAATAAATCTTTAAAAAAGAGAAAAAGGGTAGAACAAGAGTAGAACAGAAAGTTGATTTCAGGCAATGATTAGGGAAGCTCTATGGGTTCTCATCATGTATATGCCCTCACTAGTGCTGACCAGGAGTCTCTGAGATTGATGGGTTCAGAATTTTACTTCCAGAGAGGTTGAACCTATCATTAGGTTAGGTGTTCAGTCTTGGTGGTTCTTGGCGTGGATGGTTCTATTTTGGGCCTTTTGAAAAATTATAATATAGAAGTTATACTCTCAAAATGATGGCAGTGATACCAGAACTGTAGGTTTTCAGGCCTAGTCTTCCTAGCCGGGAACAGATCCCAGCCTGCAGGGGCAGCACTGAGTCCCTGTCACTAGACCACCATGGGTTGGTGTCTTACGAAGCCACAGAAGGATCTTTGCAGATGCTCAGGCAAGCAAGTGAGAAGAGGCAGGTTTGTTTAAGGAAAGAAAAAGTTTGCTGAGGAGAAAAGGAACAGAAATAAAGTGGGACTCCCAGGCCAGGAAACCAGACCAGGGAGGGGCAAGGAAACCAAAGTGGGGTCTTCTCTCAGGGAATATAGACCTTCTTTCCCTCATTATTCTAAAGCTCCACCAGTCTCTTTGTGATTGGTTAGTTCTCAGCTGTCTCACTTAATCTGCTACTGAGCGGGGAGCTTCACATTCGTTATCTAACAGGTTTGTCTTTCCCCATTTGTTGCATCTTCCCCCTTGTTTGATAGATTTTTTTTTTTATGGCCCAGTCTCCCAGATGAGCACCCCTGCATTTTAAGGAAGAGAAATTTAAACATGTGCTATTGAAGAAAAAAAGGCTGGCGCCCACCGGTCTCTGTCAAAGGGCAGGATGGTGGTCTTTCAGCCATGAGTTTGCTGCCCTCCTCATTAGTCAATAAATTAAACCACTCTCCTTTTTCCCCAGACTCCACCTCCCTTTATTGGCTGAAGGAAATTGAGGTCGTGTTTGGTAACAATGTTGACCTTAGTCCTGGGATGTTTATTATTCCCAGTGGAATTAGTTACATTTCTCTTGTCCTTATCTCTGGAGCCCTCCTTAACTCTGGGGAGACCCCCATCTGCACTGTCCTTGAGGCTGCCTAATTCTCCCTAACTTGCCCTAGGATTCAGCAATAGCAAATGATGAGTTAAGTTTGAATAAGATACTTTGTCAGTGATAATGGAATTATAGGTTTTCAGGCCTAGTCTCCCAGCCACGAATGGATCCCAGGCTGCAGGGGCAGCGCTGAGTCTCAACCCCAAGACCACCACGGGTTGGTGTCTCACGAAGCTGCAGCAGAAACTTTGCAGGTACTCAGGCAAGCAAGCGAGAAGAGGCAGATTTGTTGGGAGAGCAAAAAAGTTTATCAAGAAGAAAAAGAACAGAAATAAAGTAGAACTCACAGGCTGGTGGAACCAGGCCAAGGAGGGGCAAGGAAGCCAAAGAGGAGTTGTGCCTCAGGGAATATACACCTTCTTTCCCTAATTATTCTAAAGCCCCATCAGCCTCTTTGTGATTGGTTAGTTCTAGGTGGTCTCACTCACCGCCTAAGTGTCTCTGTGCCCAAGAACTAAGTCTCTGTGTCCCAGCCCTTATCTATTTATGTTTTCATATATGTGCTTTTCATTATCTCGGTTTTTTAACTTAATGACTTTAAAATTAAATGACCCATGTTTCTTTATCATTTAAACATAGAAATTATACATGCATTTGTTAAAAAGCAAGATTAATGAGAATAAATGAGATCTCCAATAGGTTGTTAAGCAAGTCATGAATTAGGCAGTCTACCCTCTAGCAAACAGAAAAGCTCTAGTAGGGAATTCACAAAAAGGAAGTTTTTGTATTGCAAAAGAGGGAAGGACAAGGTTATTAGCAAGAAGTCCTACCTGAGGGTAGGACTTGGGGTCTTGTCATGCAGATGACCTTATAATGCTTGGCTGACTTCACAGTGAAGCGCTGAGAATTGTACTTTGAGGAGAGGAGGAAACATTAATAAGATTGGTTAAGTATTAAGTCTTGATGGGATCTTGCAAGAAAAACTCCATTTTGGCCTGTTTCTTTTTTGAAAATGTTTTTAACTTATTCTTATAATGGAGTTATACATTGTAATTCTTATAATGCATTCTTAGGAAACTTTAAGAATGAAGTGTTTTCAATGAGATGAATTATTAAGAGTAATCTATTGATAATTCTAAATATAAGTGCATACATATATAAAACAAAAGATGCTTGTTTGTAGAGGGTAGATTTGCTCTATAAACTTACCAGATGACTCACACTGATGTAAGACATTCAATTGTGTTCTACCTCTATTATAGCTTGGAAATATCTTACTTGTTCCAACAATTGGCATCAGTTTGGAGAAAACTGCTACTTTTTCTCAAAAAACAGCCGTCTTTGGAAAGAGTGTGCCCACTATTGCACTGGTTTAAATTCAAGCTTTGTTAAAGTGAACACTGAAGAAGAGATGGTAAGATAAGATTTTGTTTCTTAAATTTTAGTGACTTTGGTTTTAGATAATTTAAAAATGGCAGCAATCACTCAAGATTTATCTTCCTCTAAAGAATCTTCTATATGACAACGACAGGAATTTTTATGATTTGACTGTAATTTTGAGAGTTAACTTTAATAATACTTGAATGGTTTTTCTTAGTTCTTAATATAAAGTGCAAATTATCTGTGTATTAATGTGTAACCTGATTCCTGCCTGTTATCCTGGCCTCCTCTATTACTAAGGACCCCCCAGCACCTGCTCTAGATCAGCCTGCCCTGGGTTTATGGTCATGAACTTCTTTACATCCTTGAAGACCCTGTGCTCCTTCATGTCTTTGTTTTTCAAATTGTTTTTTCATGTGCCTGTGACATATTTTATCCCCTCCATCTCTCACCACAAATCTCTTGGTTAATGCATCCTGATTTTTAAGATTTTAGCTTAGTAGACAGTCCCTTTGGAAAATATTGTGGGCTCACTGTGACCTGATAAAACTCTGCTATTTCTTCTCCTTTGATACCGTATTTCTAATCATGTGGCATGTGTCACTAATTATTATGTTGGCTAATTATGATCTATTTCTTTAATGTCTAGTCTTAGTGACTTATTATTTTTACAACCCAGGAATCAAAGAAAATGACTGAAGTATAATGTAGACAAAAAATATTGCTCATGGATAAAAGAGTGATTAGCAGTTGACAAGCAGTCATTTCTAAAGACTCTAAGTTAATCCTTCCATTTTCTTTGCATATCATAGAACAGAGTCTAAAAGGAAAGTTATAAATGAAATAAAGATATTAAAAAATAATGCTTCTTTTCTCAGGGAAATTTTTACTTTCTGATTTATTTTCCTCTCTGTAGAATTTTGTATTGATATTGGCAAAGATGCAGTGTGAAATGCGTCAAGAAAAGTTTTTCATCAGTTTATCCTACAACAGCAAACGACAAAAATGGGTTTGGCTCGATGGCACAGATCTTACTCTGGACAAGTAAGTCTCTAACTATTTTAAATTCTAAATTAGAATATCTTATATTTTTCCAAATGTCAATATTTACTGTGCTTGTGCACATATATTAGATTATATAACAGAAGTAGCCATAATAAATCAACCAGGAAAAGACAAGATAAATAAAAAGAAGGAAGTGAAAGATTATAGTACCAGCCTAAACATTTAATTTTCATAACTGATTTAGACTGCTCATCAGTTCTATAATTGAGGTATTTTAACAGGGTGGTGCCCAGGAAAAGGGGAGGTCTATCATCATTCTACACTTCATTAAAAGCAGATTGAATAAACTTGTTAAAGCTTTCAAGAGTACATATCAGTTGCCATTTTAATCTTTTTTAAAATTTTTTAAAAGATTTATTTATTTATTTATGCAAGAACCGGGGTACAGGTCAGATGTGCGGGAAGGTGAAAGGATTCACCAGAGACAGAGCCAGGAACAGAACAGGCAGACTGACGAAATACACTGCTGAGGGGAGTAATGGGTGCTACAGGAGAGGTCTGCTGCACCATGTGGGACCCTTGCTGGCAAGCTGGGATCAAACCGGTGCTGCAGAAGCTGCAGACAGCTTCACAGAGTGGCACTCAACTGCCTGCGCCACCAGGGGAGGCCCTGCCATTTTAATCTTAATGTTTGTTTGATTCCAAGACATGTGCTCACAAAGAGATTTTCTTGAAGTTTTTCTCACCCTCTCAAAGACTCACCTAATGTTTTTGTATTTGTTGCCACAAACTGTATCTGTATTTGTTATACACCACAAACTAGGTGGCTTACCACAACAGAACTCTTTTCTTCATAGTTCAGAAGGCAGAAGCCTGAAGTCAAGGTAATTGTTGATTTGGTTCCTTTGGAAGTTCTTTTCTCGTGTGGAGCTAGCTGAAATTTTTCTAGGGGAAACATGTTATGTAATAAAAAAAAAATCATTGTTGTATGGTACATACATTATTTTTTTTTATATGGTATATGTTGTAGAAAATGTTTATCAAAATACCAACATATGAAGGAAATAAAGCAAACCTCAGTGAAAATGGAAGATAATAAATTACTGGCATCACTGAGATGCTGACTAGTGGTCTGGTGGTCCCTGGTTCATCCAATTATATACCTTCGGGGCCACCCTAGTGGTGCAAAGGGTTAAGCACAGCACTATGAGGCTGTCTGTAGCCTCTGCAGCACAAGTTCGATCCCCTGGTCTGCCAAGGAGCTACCCACATGGTGTAGCAGACCTCTCCTGTCTTGTTCTCTGCTCCCTTCAGGAATGTATTTCAGTCAGTCTGCCTGTTCTTCCCCCCTCTCTGTCTCTGGTGAATCCTCTCACCCTCCGCACCTCTAACCTGTACCCCAGTTCTTGTATGCATAAATAAATCTTTAAAAAAAAACAACAACAACAAAAAACCCAAATATACACCTTCAACCTCACATTGCTTCTTCTCTGTTTCTTTCTGTGGACATTTCTCTTATAAGGATGCTCTCATTGGATTTAGGTCCTTATCCAGTAAGATTTCATCTAAATGTTTACTTCCATGCACAAAGAAGCTATTTGTAGATAATGTCACGTTTTGAGGCTCTGGGTGGACATCCATTTTAGGGGACATTATTCAATACATTACATTCTTACGAAGATTACTACACTTCAACTCAGATGATTTCATTAGGGTATCTAGATGTGGGAGGTATACAAAGACATTTTGAAAATTATAAAAAATAGCACAGTTTGCAATCCCTTGCACTGTGGTGATATAACTCACTACAGATATTGTCTTTTCTTTAATTTAATTTAATTTTTATTTTTTGAAAGATTTTTGTTTATTTTTATATAAGAGCTGGGGTACAGTCCAGAGGCATGGGAGGGTGAGAGGACTTGCCACAGATAGACTGGGGAGCAGAACAGGCAGACGACCGAAATGCACTGCAGAGGGGAGCAGTGGGCAAGAGAGGAGAGGTCTGCTGCGCTATGTGGGTCAGCTCCCTGGCTAGCCAGGGATCAAACTCATATTGTAGTGACTGGCAGTAACTTAATAGTGCTGTCTTTAACTCCTGCGCCACCAGGGAGGCCCTAAATGCAGATATCTTCACCGTGGTATAGAAAGTGTGGACTTCCTCATACATTGTGAAGTCAGACCTTCAATAGTTGAATGTGGTGGTGAAAGATAAAACTTCTGACTCCCTATGAAAAAATTAGACAAACAAAATGATTTGAATATAAAAATAAAATTCTTCTAAGATGTTAATACAAAATAACTAAAACTTTCAGTTCCATCAATAACAAACTAAGATTCTGATTCACTATATTTTTCATTTAAAGTTCATCCCCATGTTTAAGCTTTATGTTTTGTGCTTTATAATTTATATTTTCTCTTTGTATCCCTAATTCCTATTTATTGATTGTTTTATTCAATCACTATAAGCCCATCCCAATAAGTGGCTCAGGGGTTAAAGACACAGTGCTATCAAGCTATCACCAACCACTGCAGCATGAGTTTCATGCCTGGCCAGGGAGCTGACCCACATGGCACAGCAGACCTCGCTTGTCTTGCACGCTGCTCCCCTCAGCAGTGTATTTCAGTAGATTCACCTGTTCTGCTCGCTGCTCATCCCCCTCTGCAACGCTGGCCTACACCCCAGTTCTTGTCTGCATAAATAAATAAATCTTTCAAAAATAAATACCATGGATGAGATTATGCTAAGCAAAATAAGTCAGAAGGAGAAAGACAAATACTGGATTATTTCACTCATATTGAAAACAAAGCAAATAAACAGACTGAACCAAAACAAAGCAAACCCTTGAGATCTGACTGCAGAACTGAGGCTACCAGAAAGGGGTGGGGGCAGGAGCAAAGGGGGAAAGGGGCTCAGGGAGTCATGGTGGAAGATTATGGGTTGTTGTGTCAGGTATCACCACACTGACAAAGAGACGGGAGTCATGGAACAGGCTGGATGCTGCTGAGAGCAAGATCCTGGCCATTTTCATTGATAGAATAATCATACAGCATCAAGCTACGTGTGTTAGGAGGACAAGGAGAAAAGGATGGGTGAAACTCAGGAATGTCATCTAGGGCTTGGGGAGACATGAGTCTGCTGACCATGTTATCAGCTTGATGACCAAGTGTTGTCATTGAAACTAGACCCCAGACCCCCGGCCATGGTCCTAATCTTATCAGCAGGGCATTCCACTGGTCAGCTTCTGGGGTCTCTTGTCATACATCTCATACATTGGTCCTCGGCCCCCTGGGCATTCCCGGTCATACCTCATGATGTATGAGTCAGGAGTAAGTTTATGCATCTGTCCTCAGCCCCCCGGGCGTTCCTGGTCATACCTCCTGATGCATACCCTTCCCAGAGTAATCAAGCTTTCTGCCCTTGATTGATTTGAAAGGCACCTTGTAAGGTTTGGCTCAAATGACTGTGACTGGGCAGTTCTGACCTTTGTATGGGAATGCAGAACTGCAGCTAACCATGATGGTGGCGGAACAGGCCACTTAAATCTAGCAGCCGCTTAAGTCTAGCAAACCCACAATAGGTACTTTGGTGGTGGGCATGATGTGCTAACATATATTTATAGAGGTTTGAACTTATACACCTAAAACACATGCAGTATTGTAAATCAATGTAACATCAATAAACATAATTAAAAGAGAAAAAAAATTAACCTATAAGCCCATCCCTATATGATTTTCTCTGTTTTTCACAATGTGATCAGGGAAGTCATGACATATAAAATTTAGATTAGCAAGACCTTTGGGAAAAAATGAAATATCAACACTCTGGTTTCCCTGTCTTCAATTCCACAGTTTTGTGTGGTGAGGAATTAATAGCACAGACTCTGAAGCTAACCTTCCTGGACTGACATCTTGGCCCTGCCACTTCAGTGATATTAGGCTTATTCTAAGACTTAAATTATTCTAACAATTTGTGTTCCAGCTTCTGTGCCATCACATATAAAAATAAGACAAATAAGAGCATACTTCAAAGGGTAGTTGTGAAAAAATATCTTCATGATAAATTTCAGTTTGTAGAAGGTCTCTGGCACATAAAAATAACTCCATGAAGATAGTATCTTACATTCATTCCTTCTTCCTTTTCTTCTCCCTGACTCTTAACAATAAATCAATCTCTGATATATATTTAGCTTTTTAAAGATTTATTTATTTATGCATACAAGAACTGGGGTACAGGACAGAGGTGCGGGGGGGTGAGAGGATTCACTAGAGACAGAGTGGGGAACAGAACAGGCAGACTAAGTGAAATCCTCTGCTGAGGGGAGCAGCGGGCGAGTCAGGAGAGGTCTGCTGCTCCATGTGGGTAGCAACCTGGCCAGAGGATCAAACTTGTGCTGCGGTGGCTGCAGATATTGTCATAGGTTGCATCTTAACCCCTTGCGCCACCAGGGAGGCCCTGGTATATCTTTAAATAAGAAATCTAATTAAAATATATGCTTTCTGGGGCTCCCTGGTGGTGAAAGGGGTTAAGACACATTCTATGAGGCTGTCCACAGCCTCTGCAGCACGAGTTTGATCCCTGGCTGGCCAGGGAGCTACCCACATGGTGCAGCAGACCTCTCCTCGCCCACTGCTCCACTCAGCAATGTACTTCAGTCAATCTTCCTGTGCTGTTCCCTGCTCTGTCTCTGAATCCTCTCACCTCCCACACCTCTGGCCTGTACCCCAGTTCTTGTATGCATAAATAAATAAATCTTTAAAAAAATAAAATATATGCTTTCTCCTATGAGATCTTATGAGTATATTATGCACATCTTCTTCCAATTTTTCCACACTTAAAGAATATGATTTTCTCAGACAGCTCTGTGTTTAAATTAAAACTTCACATTTACCTAAAATTCTAAGTGACTGCATTTTCATTTCTAATGTTTCACTTTCTTGTAGTTATCATGTGATAACTTCAAGAATCATAATACATTTTTTGATGAGACATTTCCTAAATTACTTTTATTCCCTTTGATATATAAAAATATTTGATCATTTGAAATAATTGCCTTTCTGTCATAAGGATTTCTTTACTTTTGATGGATCAAACCATCTTTTTTCAGAAAATCATCTATTTTTATTGATGATTTACTACAATTTTATTGTGCTATATAAACACTAAAATGTGTTTTATGTTTATCAAATGTTTAAGTTTATATGTATAATGTATAAAGGCAATCTGTAAACCCTAGTGAAAATGGAATACACTCTGAAATTGCCTGAGGTCATAGAGATTATTGCCACAACTAAAAACTTTGGTATCATCCCAACTGGAAAATATTAGATTTTAGAAGATACAACCTATTTGTTATTTGCCTGTTGAAGGACTAGGAAAAATAGTATTTCTGTTTTTTCATGAGTTTATAAAAATATTACCGGTCTTAAAACAATGATGTTATATAAAACAAATTCAGAATTTAATGGAAATTATTTTCTCTTCTAGGCTTGAAATTCTAGAACATAACAGTACTGACAATGAATGCATACATATAAATTATCTCTGGGTAATTGCTGCAGATTGCCAAAGTAATGGCTACTGTATCTGTAAGAAGACAGTCTATTAACATCAGATCAGAAAGTGACATCTAAAATTTCCCATTGTGATGACTTCAACTGTGAATATTTACTAAGCTAAAAATCAATGTCATTTTACATTGAATTTCATTTATTATTCTTTTGATTTATCTATTTAATAGTAAAAATAAAATAAACACCTTATTAATAACGTAAATTATACAAAGAAATAAGGAATGTGAAGGACCACTATTGGGAACAAAATATGGCATAAAATCCTCCATGCTGGACAGAGATATTAAGAAATTTCCAGATGTTCAAATCTTCCAGTACCTTCAAAGTAACTCTTGTCACTGTAGTCACATACTCATGTTAATGGATCTGTACAAGAAGACCAAGCTTCCTGTGTCTCATGATGGTATCTATGGGAGGAGTGAATGCTCAGGGAAGAAGACAAAATTACCTGATAAAATAAATATCTAGAAAATTATAAGGTAAGATAATGGATAAAAAATGTTTCTAGCATGTCAGGAGACATTTCAAATTTGTTCACCACACAAAGTACACAGAGTTTGAAAATGCATAGTCTGCCCTCAGTGAGAAAAGTAAAGAGAATTGACAGCAATACCACTGTCCATCTGTGACTATGCAGGTGTCACTTTTCACCAACTCTCCCCCTCTGCAGGGCAGCAGCCTTCCTGCCTGCAACCATATAGGCCTCTCTCAGAAACCTGTCCCTTCTGGGGCAGCTCTTCCTGCCTGCTTGTGTCTATGCAAGTGTCTTTAACTGTTTCATCCCTTCTCTAATAAACCTGCCCTTTAAATATATATATATATATATATATATATATATAAAAGAAAAGTAAACAGAATTTACTTCATTCATAAACAAGGAATTTTACTGCCACTGGTCACACACTGAACTTTAAGCACTAGAGCGGACACTTGTACAAATTAAAGAGCTGTGTTTGTTTTCATGATGCTTACGAAGTAGAGGCAGGAGTGACATTACTAAATAAATTAATAATACATAATATAAATAAAATAAGTTCTTACAAGTGGGCAAAGGAGAATAAAATAAAGACCTGGTTTAGGAAAAGTTAGTGAAGACTTTCTGAACAGTAATATTTAGGGAGAAAGCTGAGAAATGAATAACATTAACAAAAAAAAATAAGGATCCAGAACTAGGAGCATTTCACAGAGACAAAGAAGCAGCAAGTGGAAAGTTCTTGTGTTGGAATGAACATGAAGGGGCTGGATCCCCAGAATTCCGGGGTGGAGTAGAAATGGTGGGATACAATTGTGGGGAAGGGGAGACACAGAAAACACACAGATTGAAGACTGTGAGACAAACTTCGCCATCTTCAGGTTACTCTCAATCTTTAAAGTTCCCAAATTGATCCACAACAGAAGGAAGCTTCCTGCTCTTCCCCCTTCACAATCACACACAGGACTGCCAGACACCAGGGGACCTGGGGCCACAGATGTTCAAATCTTCCAGTACCTTCATTGCTATAGACACGAAAGAAGCATGGCTCCTCTGAAATAAATGGAAGTAAAATTTTTATTTTTAGGATAAAATTAACAGCACACATTTAAATATTTAAATATCCAAAAAAGTCAAGCTTTTGCAATTGGTCAAAATTGCAGACCTCAGAGTAATGGAGGTGATGAGTTATGATGGCTAATACACACATACATGCACACACACACACACACACTTAACGCACATATACATAGTTATACTCCAATACATGCAAATCAGATTTCATGATTTATTAGATGTATATAATGATATATTAGTGTAGTATCTAGAGAAAATGGCTTCAAGTGTGACTGCAGTTTTTTGTTTACTTGTTTTAGTGTTTGACATAATTTCAGATTCAACCATGCCTGAAAAAGTAGTACCAATGAAAGATTGATGTAAACCCTTTATCCAGATTATTTAATGCCAAAGTTGTTAGCGTCATATATTAGATATCCTTATCTATCTCTCTACCTGTCATACAGTCCTACCTGCTGAATCACAGCTTGGGAATGGGTACATTCCCTAACCAGGAATGAGAGTTAATAAAAAGTCTTCAAGACTGACAGATTGTTACTGATCTGAACAGTATCCTGTTTGGGTAGTGAGGCATCTTAAACTCTTGAGAAGACCTTTTACTACCCTGTTCTTTTCTTTTTGCCTAATTCATATAAAGATATACGGGCCATAGCATTTTACAATGTAATGGTTTTGCCTAGAGGCCAATAAAGTGGCTCAGTGCCTTTTCAATGATACTCAGTAAAATATCTGTGCTTTAGACATTAACAAGTGACCAACTTATCAACTAATACCCAAAGGTCCTCAACACTCACCACATAGAAACTATTTCCAGCTTCAAGGGGTTGCAAAGCCACAGTGCAGCCAGCAAGCTCTTTGCAGCGCCTACTTGAGGTTCTCACTTCAGTCCATGTGATGTACTTGTTAGTGAGAAAAGATGTGCTTTAAGGCTCAAAATTAAGAAATTTTGAAGCATGTTATATGCTTTCTTGTGGATTTATAAACATTGCTCTACCATAAACAATTGGAGAATGCCAACTTTTATCTAAAATATATATCACCAACTAGGTAGCTATTATTTGGATGTTTCATTTTCTGTGTAGAATCTCATTTTATAAAATAGACATAAGGTCATGTCAAGGACCATGAAAGAACTAAATATATCCACAATTTCCACATTGTTTTTATATCTTGTATTGAGGTCTTAATGAGTTATTCCTGAATTTGAAGCAGAATTATTTGTCACTCTGATTTTAATGTTTATGTGTTTATTTCTCTTGATGGAAAACAGTTGTCTTTCTGCTTTTAATTTGGAGCTGCAAAATCATCATCTCTACACTGTAGAAGGACAGGGCACGACCTGATTAAAAAAAATGTCAAGAGCTTTAACACTAGGTCAAGGATATTCAGATATTCAAGCATAAATGATTTATAGAGCATACATACTTGTGGAATCCTCACATTAAAGAAAACATTGCACATACCGAATTTCTGGTATATTATACAATTCTACATCAATGAAATAGTGGAAGCCAAAATTCTTCTCTGAGATTGTAAGACATGCACATTTAGCACAGCAGGGGCTCTAATGTGTGCTCAGTAAGGTGTTAAAATTATCTTAAGAAGAACCAACTCATTAAAGGAAACTGTAAGCAAAGGAAACAAATCATTTACCTGGTTTTTAACAATAATGCTTCAGAGTAACAAAATAATTGCTGGTAATATGTTTTCTAAAATATAAAAACAGGGATTATGTGACGATGGATCCATGAGTTTAGACATGTAATAAAATTTGTTAAATTGTGTACACACAGACACATATATACACTCAAGCACATGCATGTATGTAAAACTAGTGAAATCTGATTGTACTGATGTAAAAGTCCTGTTTTTGACATTGGGCTCTAGTTGTGTAAGGTTTTTTTATTAGAGAAAATTGAGTAAATGGTGCAAGAGAGCTCCCTGTGCTGTGGTATTGTTACTGCTTTCTGTCAATCTATATTCATTTCAAAATAAAAAGTGAAAGCAAAGCCCAGAAGTTAACAGAAGACAGTGTATTTGTTCTTCCTTGTTAGCACTAGCTGTCCTCATTTTCCTTTCCTTCTTATGTCTCAGCTACATAAGGTCAATTTCTCTTGTATTTTAACAAAATGTTTTTTCCATGTCAGTGGTGGTAAATTCAGAAATGATATATGTAATAAATGTTTTCAGATAAAGCTCATGGAAGATACTGCTCATCTTGATAATTTTATTTTCTTGCTGATTCTGGACTTAAAGAATGTCATCCATAAATATATTCCCTAATTCATTACACTTGGTACACAAGAAATTCACTCTCAGATTTGCTGTTTATCAAAGTAAATCCAAATATGTAGATCAATGATAGGCTTATTCATAAAAACCTACCTGAAGTAAAATAAATATAAACACAACAATATTTGAAAAGGAGGTACAATTTTCCAATCTTCATCCTTCTAGATTTTTAGTATCTGAAAATTTCCTTGAGATAATCTTTACTATATATTTTGCTTTCTGTAAAATGGATGCCACTCCCGTATCCAAATTGGGCCCCAACTGATTTCAACCTGTGTGTCTAACCCACTGGCCACTGTAATTTGTATCCATAAGATGGTGATGAGTCTCAGAGAGCTGCACAAGGATGAGGAACATAAACAGAACACATGAGGGTTAATATGAATTTGTTCTAGCTACACAGATTTCAAAATCTGAATGAGGAACTGAATGTGGGCTCACAGTAGCTGAGGCAATTGTGGAGTGTGTGTGTGTGTGTATGGAACAGTAATGGGAGGTGACTGTGGTTCTACCTTTTTATTCTTTTTCTTCCCTGGCTGACTTAAGGAGGCAAGTAAAAGCACAAATAAAACATGGAAATACCATCTGTTCTTCGTAAACAAAATGAAAATCCACAAAATGTTTAGACACAGAGAAAGATGACTTGATTTAAATATATTGAATGTGTCTTGGAGAAATACTGCCTGATTTCAGATCAGTTTCTTTGACAAGTTGCTTAGTTCGATCATCAAGTTGCTTAATTTTCTCACTGGTAAAATGAGTATAATTATAGATCTTCATTATTAAATCAGTTTCAGAGATAAAAGTGATTATATATGCTAAGTGTTTTTAGTCGATGTTAGAACAATGTAAATATAGATGTTACTTGTTTTTAAAAGAGGGATATATTATTTGTGGAATTTTATTATATTAAGGCTAATATACATAGGTTTGCCCATGCTCCTCTATTTTTGAATGGTTTTAAAATAATTTGTAAAAATCATTTGATGTCCAAACATTAAAAAAAAAAATCTCTCTCTGACCTTTTATCATAAACAAAGGGAGGCGCAGGGCAGGTACTGTGATAATTTCCTGTATTGTGGTTCCGGAACATTTAGAAGCTGGTGATTTTGCTACTTTTGATTCACACTGTTCGTCCATTCTCACCAAATACATAGGTGATTTAGATTATTGTTTAAATACACAATTTTCCTTGTTCTTTTAACTTTCTTTTTACACAGCGTTTGGGTTCCTAAGCCTTCAGCTGATTCTATGATCCCACCCGGAGATTCTGGAACAAGCGAGCCTTCCATGTATTGACCCGGAGCACCCCTCCTCATGGCAGGTACGTTCAGCCCCTACTATACAATTAAAAAATAAAACCCATCCAGGAAATATATGCCATGGATATTGATTATTTCAGGATGGAGCTGGGAAGCACATGAGATTTTTAGGTTTTGTCTATGATGACTCTTATTTCTCTGATTCTTCATTCTGTACCAGAAATTATTTTGTGAAACTTCTCTAAAGGTAAAAGGATGGTTTCTGACAAGGATAGCACTAAATACTTAGAGGGTCAAGTTACATGATTCAATTATGAGCAACACAATTTGAGCAGGGAAATAAGTGGAGAATGCCAAATATTAATGCTGATGCTTCAATTTATAAAAATTCAAGATTTTGTTTTGACATCCTAAGGCATACAGATGAACAATTTGACAAATTAGACTGATAATGACAACATTCTTAGGAAATGTGTCAGTGTTAATGCAGAATCTTCTAATGTTCAATTGTTTTTGGGAAATGCCTATAAGAAAGTAATTTGGGGATTGAGAAAATTCTGTGGCTTATAACCAATGGTTGCTTATGTATTATCATTCATAGTATGTAAAATAAATGCAGGTCACTGTGGTGTCACCCTGCATTTGTTGGGGAGCCTCTCATCATACCAGGTCCAGGGTATCTTATGCCTTTTCTTCCCCATTCAATATCTACAGAATTATGAACAGTCTGACATTTATCAGAACAGGGACTGCATTGCAATTAATTTAAGAAGGGCACACTTTCAGCAAGTATTATTTTCACAATGATAACATGTTACATGAAAGACTATGCGACCTGGCAAACTCATACTTCTGAGTTCGATACCTACTAGCTTTGATACCTTGAATAAATAACATTATTGATGAGTCTTAACTTTTCTGCTTACTGGGAATTATACTTCTTGTGCTATTTCTTAAGAAAATAAAAATTGGTGTTTGCTATGAAGACCAAAAACATAACTTTGTATCTGTTGAGCTACTCTTACTCTAGATCTTCATATTTCTATGCCAAAGAGAAAAAAAAAAGAAAAAAAAATCTGGTTAATCCACATCACTAACATGGATTTTGTGAAAAGGAAAAAAAAAAAGTAAGGGAAATTTACAGAGGAATAAGTTTTGGAGTTGCTTGAAGTTTTCAATGGCTTGTCTTCATTTTCCAGTTTTTCACTGGAAAATTATATTATATTATACAGTACAGTAGGTCAAAAAATGTTTTGGGTTCTCCCCTTCTAGTTCCTGCTTTTAAGAACTTCTGTGTTTTTCCCTGAAGTTATTACCCTACCTCCCTTTTCCTACAGCTTTTCAGACCACTCAGTGGAGATGGATTTCTGGGATCTTAGGAGTAATATGCCTTTCGTTGGTGGCTATTTTGGGAATTGTGTTGAAAACCGGTAAGTTTTTCTTGACAAATCTATGTAAAATTCAAAACTTTGATGAGCAGCTTTACAATAAATGTTTTATTTAAAAATTTGCAATATTTTAATATTTTCAAACTTGTGTCTAATAGTTTCTAATCATTTTTATAGATGTGTATAAACCAAGTAGTGAGCCAACAGTTTCTCCAAGAACCACCACTGAATTCCAGGAAGGTAGGCTCCATATTTTATAAACCTTGGGACTGGTAGATGATGAAATAGATAATTTCCTGTTTTGCTCACACAAACTAATTAAGGAACCTTCTAATCTAGTTACACAAGTTGACCTAATAACTATAAGATAGTCTCATTTCATTTTTCTCTAATATTAGAATGATTATATTACATTGAATGCATTATTTATATATTGATATTAAAATGTAAAATTAACACTAGCCTAAAGTGACCTAATTTTTCCTGCATGAGTGTTCACATTGTAGTAAAAAAAATCAAAACTGAGTTGCAGTACTTCTCCCAGCTAATCTTAATTAATTTGCAGTGTTTGCTCATAAACTATTAATTTCTATCTCTTTACCTTTGTTTCTTTATCTTCTGTGACTCAGAATTTAGTGCCTCATGTCTTAAGCTCTAAATCCTATTTATCCCCTGAAAACCAGCTCAAAATTCATTTTTGAATGTATTTTATCCAAATGTTTTCCATGTTGTCTTCGCATTTTCTGTGATCATATCTCATTTCATGTTTACGTCTTTGCCCTTCAGTTTCTTTTCCTGCTCACTGGAATACAATTGGCATAGAATATCATGTATATTTAAGACTTACAAAGTGTTAATTTGATAAACATTGTGATATGATGGCACCATAGTATCAGCTAACACCTCTACCTCTATTACATCTCATAATTACCATTTCTTTTTGTGTTGAAAAAATTAAGATCTAATCTTTATTGCAAATTATAAGTATATATTAGAGTAATATTATCTGCTTTCACAACACTGCACATTAGATACTTAGAATTTATTCATGTTGTAACTGGAAGTTTATATCCTTTGATCTTCATCTTCTAATTTCATACCCCTTCTCACCCCCTCATTGTAGTCACATGCCAGCACCACTCATTTGGCTACAATTTGAGTCCCTACCATGTGTCATGACTTTTGTCACTGAGGGTGGTAAATATTCAGGATAGTACAGTGTAAACTGTAGGATGAGACTTTAAACTAGTTGTTTTTTGTATCTTTGTTTATAAAATAAAATACCCAGCACACATCAGAATTCTTTCGACATACAAAATTTTTTATTATCCAGGAAATATGCCACAACACTGGTCCTTTAAAGATCTCTAGGATCTAATGCACTCTTAGATCTATTTACTCCAGACTACAGAAAAGAGAGCAGGTTCAACAGAAAAATATTTTTAGCTGTATTAGAATATTCAACTTCATAGTCAGATTTTCAAAAATTTTGTAGAAAAAAATGTATAGATTACAAATAATTTTTCAACAAGTAAAGAGCACTGAAATATAATCTCCACTGTAAATAGCTATGTGTTATTTTTCTTTTAGACTCTGGAAACAGTTCTTGCCAAGAAAAATGGGTTGGCTATCGGTGTACCTGTTACTTTATTTCCCGTGAATCGAAAACTTGGGAAGAAAGTAGACATTTCTGTACTTCAAGGAATTCCGCTCTACTTCAGATGCACAACAAAGATGAATTGGCATGTATTTAATTCTGGCCATATATGTGTTTTGGTCTGGGAAAATGTACCATCTCAAGGAACTGAATAATGTGATTCAAGTCTTTAATCAGATAGTATCAGGTATTTTTTTTAACTGATGACTTACTAATATCCTTTAACTTGAAACAACCGTTATAAAATCTCCATGAAATTTGTCAATGATTTGTGTTGTTAGATGAGAATTCAAGACAAATGTCAAGTAAAATACAAGAACTATTTTAGAGAAAATTTGAAGATATTATAGGTTTATTTTATTTAAGAACACAACTAAATATTTGTAATTTTTCATCTTAGACTGATTATTTATTTACTTTAAAGATTTATTTATTTATACAAGAACTGGGGTACAGTCAGAGGCACGAGAGGGTGAGAGAATTCACCAGAGACAGAGCGGGGAGCAGAGCAGGCAGAAGGACCAAAAGCACTGCTCAGGGGAGCAGTGGGCGAGGCAGGAAAAATCTGCCACACCATGTGGGTTTCTCCCTGGCTGGCTGGGAATTGAACTGGCGCTGCAGAGCCTGCAGACAGCTTAATAGTGCGGTGCTCAACCTGCTGCGCCACGGGGAGGGCCGATAATTTGTTTTGTAATTCTGAATATTTTGGCATCATTTTGGGATGTGGAATGAATATGAAATATATGATCATAAAACATATCCGATTCTTAAGAAAAAGTGAAACATTTTTCTCATCCCATGCAGAATATATGCTGGACATAGGTTGAGATTATAACGGCAAAATTTATCCCCTAAGTCACTGATATAGAATCAAATTTGAATGTTCTCCTTACGAAGAAAGTGTTTTTTGAAAATGCTAAACTCCATTTGTAATGATTTTCATTTTGTCTAAATGTGAGATTTTGTGGTATTTTTTTCCGTAAGTGGATGGGCGTGTTATGTGAAGGTATATAAGACTTGTGACTACCTCCTAAACCAAACATAAATGCTTTCAGTTTGTGTGATTGAAAGGCTAAATCTGATGTTGGACACTTACTTTTAAAAAATATGTTACCCCAGAGTAGATTTAATTAGGTCAATTTGTTTGTTTCTGTTTCTAAGCAGAACTTTATGAAATTCAGTGCAGACTATTTCTGGCTTGGAATCACCTACAGTGAAAAAAACGACTGGGTGTGGGAGGATGGCTCTAAAATCTCCCCGGATCTGTAAGTTGCTGCCAGTCTAGGGATTCTCTGTTCTTTATGACTTTATTCTTATCTCATCACTGATGTAGTCAAGATAATCTACCTAGGCCATGAGCATACAGAAAAACTAGATTCAACAGAATAACAATCTTAGCTGCATCTGAAAAATATGTTATGCTCATGACATTTGTGATATGACCATAGTAGAGCTTGTGACAATGGGTTTTTTTCTCTTTAATGGGTATATGTGTGTGTACAGATGTAACATTCTCAGAAACTGTCCAGAGAAAACATTATAACTGTGATTTTCTTTATTTGCTGGATCCCAATATTCTCAGCTTCGTTTTACAAATTTTCAGTTATTATTTTCTGAATATTTTTATTTTTTTTAAAGGTTTATTTATTTATGCATACAAGAGCTGGGGTACAGGCCAAAGGTGTGGGGTGGTGAGAGGATTCATCAGAGACAGAGTTGGGAACAGAACAGGCAAACTGACTGAAATACACTGCTGAGGGGGCGAGGTCTGTGCTCCATGTAGGTTTCTCCCTTGCCGCCGGGCATGGAACTCACTTCAGAGGCTTTGGATTGCTTCATAGTTCTGTGCTTAACCCCTTGCACCACCAGGGAGGCACTTTTCTGTATAGTTTTAGTTTTTTAATATCTCATTTTCATGAACGTGGGATTTTCAGCATCAATCAAATTGCATGCCCTAATTTGTTTTCCTAGACTAGTTTAGTTAATATAGTATATGCAAAACTGAAGAAAAGTACATCATATATCAAATCCACTAAAAAAAAAGACAAAATACTCAGTCTTTGTGTTATTAGCTATTGAGACAACAACCTAGGTTTCATACTTTACTCTGAAATCATGAAAATAGTCACTATTGAATAAAAACCACATATCATCTCAGTATGTATTATATCATTCATATGCTTTGAAAAGTTCTGTCATTTAATAAAAACGACATCCCCCCAAATTCTCATTTCTTTTCCCAAATGTTAACATTTTTTCTTTTTAATTGCAGGTTGTCAATATCTCATATTGCAGAACCAAATTATTGCATAGCATACAGGCCAAGTGGCAGTACTTTGAGAGATCGCTGCACAGAGAAAAACTTTTATATCTGTAAACAACAACTGATTTAGGTAGAAGTGAGCAGAAGGAGTGGGCAATGGAGGTCCACCTCAAGAATGGTAGCTTTACCTCTCATATTATTACAATTGTCTGCTTCTTTTTTTTTTTTAAGATTTATTTATTCATTCATACAAGCACTGGGCACGGTCAGAAGCGCAGGAGGGTGAGAGAATTCACCAGAGGCAGAGCGGGGAACAGAACAGGCAGACTGTCGAAGTATACTGCTGAGGGGAGCAGAGGGCGGCAGGAGAGGTCTGCACGCTATGTAGGACCCTCGCCTGGCGACCAGGGATAGAACCGGCACTGCAGAGGCTGTGGGCAGCTTCGCAACCCAGTGCTCAACCGCTGTGCCAGCGGGGAGGCCCTACAATTGTTTGCTTCTAGAATATGGAAAATATTTCAAATTGTGTCTGATCATGTGATTTGAAAATATTTGAAAAATATTTTAAAATTTATCAATTTGTGCACCAACCTGAAATGATAAAATATCAAAATAAAGATTGTAATGAAAATTTTGATAAATACATGTTTAACATTGAATTTGATACATATTATGCATGTATTTTTGTACATTTTCACTGCAGAAATTTAAATAAAATAAACACTTTCTGCAAACACTGTATGTCAACATCATTTTAGTTTTTTGTATGGAATACTAAATTGGGAAGTTCCATTTTCTGCTCATGTTTCTCAAAATCAGTTCTTTCTTATATCTGTATATTAACATGCTTACATTTTGACAATTATGGGTCTTGGTGTAAGGCCTCTTGCATTTAGATAGCTAGGTGTTCTATTAGTTTCATGGAATTGTGCAGTTAAATATTTCCCCATGTGTTAGAAAAACTGAAAGGAACAAATAGCCTGTGAATGATGTCCTGCATGAACTACAACTTCTGATATTTTTACAAACTCCACTCTTTTCTCCCAGCCAGTGAGATTGCGGAAGTTTAGGATTACAATTCCCAGCATTCCATCAATCTATTTCCTGATCTGGTCCGTTGAGAACTACGGGCAGAGTTTAATAACCATGCTTGACTCAAAACTTGAACAAATGGGTGCTCTCGCTCTTGCCTTTCCAAGTTCAACTTGTACCCTGGCGGTTCACATCAAATAGTGTTGCTTATAGGAAGTGTTCAGCAATTTCTCTGTCTCTCTCTTTCCTCTTCCCATTGCAAATAAACCCTTTGAAAATTTATCTCTATATATCTACTTTGGGTATCATACTGAGTTTGTAAGTATGAGAGTGAGGATTCATATCTAGGTCACCCCCTTTTTCCTTGTGGTACAAAGAAACAACTTGGTGCCCAACAGTAAGACCATCATACCATGTTTGATCAGCTCCAAAGACCCTTCCATGTTTTGGTCACCATATCCACATTGCAGTTGTGAAACACACAGTGAGATTTTTCTCTCTGTTTAGAGGACCTTGGTTTGGCATCAATAAAGTTCTTTCTGTGCTGATCTAGACATCAGTTTAGCCACTAGCTCAGACTGTTCTTCCTCATATTTTTCTTTCAATCTTGGTATGAGTAATATCATGGAGTCTGGTGCATGGAAGATGATTTTTGTTTTATGGAAGGTACTGTACATGGGCTCAGTTTCAATCTTCACCTTGATATTTTCTTTTTCCTCTGGGAGGCTTATCAGGAGTGTGTGTTCAGCATTTTCTAAAAATTGTGTTCGATTAAGAGGAGTCCAATCTTCTACTTCAACCGAAATTCTCCTTGGGCAAATTCTACTTGACTGCCTTCTATAAACTAGGTTTAGGAAAGAGCGAGGCCTGTTTGAGGGCACAAAGATGGATGAAGCTGCATTCCTCTCATCCAGATAGCATCAAAAGGGAGAAGGAGGAAGAGAACCATCAATTAATGGACAGTTTGAATCCAGCATTTAAGAGGCCAACATCCCTCCTAGGAAAGCTGACCAGGTTCTATAGGCTTCACTGTCCCCTAGGAGGGAACAGGGGTGGTTTCTCCCTCTCATGTCAGAAAAGGGTGGGAGCTACACTGGGGTCTCAGTTCCCTCTTCACCAATTCCCACTGGGTGGATTGAATGGACAGGGAGAGTACGAGATGTTATTGGTTATGTATTCCCTCTCTATCGTGATCTAACTTGGAACAATTCTGTTGTGCTATAATAGCAAGATCCTAAAAGGATGATTAATGTTTGCCTCTATTTTTGCTTGATAAAATGTAAGGAGAAATTCACATTTTCACACATTGCAAAAGGGAATGCTAAATGGTACATAACCATGAAGGGATTTTCTCTCTCCTCCCCTGCTTTGCTTTCTCCTCCTCTCCAATTTTCTCTTTTCCCCTCTTCTCATCTCTAAGCATCATTTTGCCTTGCTTTATGCTGATAGGGCAACTCTTAGAGAAGGAGGGCATTTGATATAATTATACCTTATATCTATATTTTTTATTGATTGATGGTGCTGATCATTTAGATAACCTTTTTGTGTAAAGTCTGTTAAGTCTTCATTTATTAATTTAAAATAAATATGTTTACCTAATATATATGTATTTATACATGCATGCCTGTATTCACACACATACACAAACACACACACATACACACCCGAAATAACCAAAAGCTGAATCCTGGAAAGGTCAAACAAAATCAACTACTAAGACATTTGATAAGGGAACAAAAAAATTAGCAGTTCCAAAGTAAAGATTTAACAAGTTAAAAACAAAGTCATTAGAGGGCTTCCCCTGCTGGCGCAGGTGGTTGAGCGCAGCGCTGTGAAGCTGTCTGCAGCCTCTGTAGCGTCAGTTCAATCCCAGCCAGCCCGCAAGGGTCCCACATGGCACAGCATACCTCGCCTGTCACCCCCGCTGCTCCCCTTAGCAGTGTGTTTTGTCAGTCGGCCTGTTCCGTTCCCTGTTCTGTCTCTGGTGAATCCTCTCACCCTCCCATGCATCTGGCCTATAACCCGGTTCTTGTATAAAATAAATAAATAAATCTTAAAAAAAAAAGTAAAATCGGGCCTCCCGGTGGCGCAGCGGTTGAGCACTGGGTTGCGAAGCTGCCCGCAGCCTGTGCAGTGCTGGTTCGATCCCTGGCTGCTCCCCGGCTGCCGGAGGAGGGTCCCACATGGCGCGCAGACCTCACCTGCCGCCCGCTGCTCCCCTCAGCAGTGTACCTCGGTCCTTCTGCCTGCTCTGCTCCCCGCTCTGTCTCTGGTGAATTCTCTCACCCTCCCGCGCTTCTGACTGTACCCAGTGCATGTATAAACAAACAAACAAACAAACAAATAAATAAATAATACATGCCTCTTTAAAAAAAAAAAAGTAAAGTAATTAGAAAAGGAATTCAGGTCTAAGCATCGAAAAATAAAGGCCATGTAATACTTTCGTGGTATTGTTGCTATGTGATTAAAATATTGTAAAAGGCGAAAGATTTATACGATCTGAAGAGAAACCAGAGTATAAGACCTGAAACCATAAAATACATAGAAGGAAATATAGGCGAAACACTACGTGATTTGCACATCAAAGACATCTTTACAAACACATCACCCAAAGCAGTGATAGTGAAGGCAAAGATAAAGAGCTGGGACTACATCAAATTAAAGAGCTTCTGCACAGCAAAAGAGACAAAAACAAAAACAAAGAGAAAACCCACCAACTGGGAGAACATTTTTGCACCCAACACTAATGATAAAGGACTGATCACAAAAATATGCAAAGAGCTGATGAGACTCAACAACAACAAAGAATAATCCAGTCAAAAAATGGGCAGAAGAGCTAAAAAGAAACTTCTCTGAAGAGGAAATGCAAATGGCCAACAGCCATATGAAAAAATGTTCAACATCACTTGTCATCAGGGAAATGCAAATCAAAACTACCATGAGATACCATCTTACACCAGTGAGAATGGCACATATTAAAAAAACTAGCAACAACAAGTGTTGGCGAGGGTGCGGAGAAAAAGGAACTCTTCTGCACTGTTGGTGGGAGTGCAAACTGGTCCAACCACTGTGGAAAGCTGTGTGGAGATTTCTGGACCTACTAAACATAGAGCTTCCATATGATCCAGCAATTCCACTCCTAGGTATTTACCCAAAGGACACAGAAACATCAATTCCAAAGAACACCTGCACCCCTATGTTTATAGCAGCACTGTTTACAATAGCTAAGCTTTGGAAACAACCCAAATGTCCAAAAATAGATGACTGGATCAAGAAGATGTGGTACATATATACCATGGAATATTACTCAGCATTCAAAAAAGATAAACACATGCAATTTGCAGCAACATGGATGGCGCTGGAAGGGATCATGCTCAGCGAAATAAGCCAAAAAGAAAAAGAAAAATACCGGATGGTCTCACTCATAGCAGGAATCTAGAAAACTTAAATAAGGGACCAGGAAAATGAATAACTATAAGAAAGCGAAAATCAAAATCAACAAAAAACTATGAACCAGAGACACTTTTAGGGGGGCGGGGGCGGGAGGGGAGGGATTGGGGTCAGAATGGGGGGGCTGCAATTGTATGGGGAATATAAAAATAAAATTAATTATTTAAAAAAATAAAATATAAAATATTGTAGAGTCTCTAGCAAAAGATAAAAAAAACACAATTTATTTTGTGCATCTCACAAATGTTTACTAAAACTTGATAATTAAAAGGTCTATAAATTATGAGAAAATACATTTGTGAATGATAAGAGTGTATCATAAGATTCTCTCCTAAGTTAGTCAAATTATTTGATAAAACTTGGCAATAACTAACATATGAAATAGGAAAAGAAATGATGAAACTCTGAGCCTATGATTGAAATGCTATAGCAAAATAATAATAAAGGGTGATTATGACTTTGTATTTTACTGCCCTAAACCACAATGAAACCTGTTCATAGAGAGAAACTTGAACTATTTTTTAGCTCACTTATGCCAGTCAGTATTACTTTGTAATTATTATCTAGTTTAATGAGGTAAAAAAATAAACTACATAATAAGGAATGTGAATTGAAAAAAAATAAGTGATGGGGCCTCCCCTTGTGGCGCAGTGGTTGAGCGCTGGGCTGCAAAGCTGCCTGCAGCCTCTGCAGTGCTGGTTCGATCCCCGGCCGCCAGCGAGGGTCCCACATGGTGCGCAGACCTCTCCTGCCATGACCACTGCTCCCCTCAGCAGTGTATTTCATCAGTCTGCCTGTTCTGTTCCCTGCTCTGGCTCTGGTGAATACTCTCACCCTCTCTCGCTTCATATATTTTTAAATGTTTTAAAGTTGATGAATTTGTGCACCCCCACTTGAAATAATAAAGCTTTAAGATAAAGATTGTAATGAATATTTTGACTGTGCATGTTCAACATTGAATTTAATACACTTTATGCTGCATTTTTTTATATTTTCTCTACAGAAATATAAATTAAAAAAGCATTCACACCAAATAATATATGTCTGTATCACTTCAGTCTTTTCTATGACAAATAAATTGAGAAGAGACATCTTATACTCATGTTTCTATAATTTAGTTCTTTCTGGGATATCTGTACATTTTGTCAGTTTTCTATTATGTATCTGTATTGGACTTTTTGCATTTAGATTGTTAGGTGTTCTGTTGGTTTCATGAAAATGTGCAGTTATTCTTTACCAGTTGTTAGAGGAGCAGAAAGAGCAAACTCTGAGCCCATGATTGAAATGCTAAAACATGAGCTCTACATCCTGACATTTTAAGAGACTCCACAACCATTTCCAAGTTACAGAGATCTCAGACACGTAGGATCACAACTCCCAGCATCCCGTGAACCTGATTTCCTGAATGAGGTCCACTGGGAACTATTGGCCGAGTTAAGCACCCATATTTCGCTTAAAACCTAAACAACTGCATTCTCTCACTCTTTTTTGCTTTTCCAGGTTTGATTTGCACCCTGGTGTCTAGTACTGTTTGTAGGAAGTATGATACAGTTGATCTCTCTCTCTCTCTCTCTTCTCTCTCTTTTCATTTCCCTTAAAATAAAATTTCTTAAAATTTCTCTCTGTGAGCCTCCCTGGTGGAGCAAGGGGTTAAGCAGCACACTACGAAGCAATCTGAAACCTCTGCTGCACAAGTCCAATCCCCAGCCGGCCAGGGAACAACCCACATGGCAAAGCAGACCTCTCCTGTCTTGCCCTGCTACTCCCCTCAGCAGTGTATTTCAGTCAGTCTACCGGTTCTGTTCCCCTCTCTGGCTCCAGTGGATCCTTTCACACATACCTCACCCCCCGCATCTCTGCCCTGTACCCCAGCTCTTGTATGCATAAATAAATAAATCTTTTTAAAAAATTCTCTCTGTCTGCTTTTTTGTCTTATTCCAAGTTCTTAAGCATGAGGGTGAAGACACAACCACATCACTCCACTTCCTTCAGGGTTGCCCTGTAACTATATGGGTGCCAAAGAGAAGGGTCATCAGACCCATGTTTGACCAGTCCAAAAGACCTTGCTTTGCATTGGTCATTGTAAGTGCATTATGATTTCAGCACTTGCAGTGGCAATTTTCTAATTGAGAAGAGTTTTGTTTTACTTCAGTAAATCTCTCTCTGTGTTGATCTAGGCATGGGTTCTTCTATTATTTTATGCAGTTCTTCATATTTTTTTTAAATCTTGGTGTGGGCAATCTTGTAAAGTCTGGTGCATGGAAAATGATTTTGGTTTTATGGAAGGCCCTATAGGCATATATATGGGACTCGGTTTCAACCTCTAACTTAGGATTTTTTTCTCTGGGTTGTTCAATATTTTTTATAATTTTGCTTTTGGTTCAAGAGGAGACCAGCCTTCAACATCAACTGAGATTCTGCTTGGATGAAGTCTGACTTCTTTCCATAAACTAGATTTAGAAAAGCCTGAGCCCCATTTGGTGGCACAAAGATATTTGAAACTGCTTTCCCTTTACTCTGATACCAGAGAAGGGGAGAAGGAGGATCAGGAGGATCACCAACTACTACAGATTTGAACACAAATATGTGGGAGCTTGTATTATTATGTTCCTCAAATATTCTGGATCTTTGCCTTTATTATTCTTTGCTTTGGCTATCCTGTACCTCTCAGTGTGCAGAAACAAGGAAAGTTGATATGGAATCTTTCATGGCAAAAGTCCTGGTATGAGGATTTATGCATGCTGAAAATAGCATGTGCAGAAACAGCAATAGATGTTATGGTTAGAGTGGCAAAAACACTGAGGCTTCCCTTGTCTCTCTTTCTATTTTCCCAAACATGGCTGGGGCCAGTTGGTTACACGGCCCACACACACTTGTGCATTCCCTGTTTGCCTGCTTGCTTCTTTGATCTTTTTAATTTTCTGTCTGATTTTAAATAAAAAGGAAACTGTCTTTGGAGCAAGACTGCACATTTGTGGTATAGTACCTCTAGGCTTCTCATCATTCTGCACATGGAATCTGGGTAATCCTTTTTCATCTCACCACTACATGTCATAATGAGACACAAATGGATAATCCAATTCAAGAAGCTAAACCCCCTCTTAGGAAAGTTGTGGAGGTTCCACAGTCTTCATTATTCCCATGATAGGACTGCAATAGTTTTTCCTCATTTCTGACAGGGCAAGAACTGCAGTTCTCTTCACCAATTCTCAATAGGTGGGCTGAATGAATGGGGGACAACTACTTGATACTGCTGGTCCCTTCTCTACCAGCAGTCTTCTGAATTGGAGAAATCCTGTCTCTCTATAATAGCAAAATCCTAAAGGATGGTTAATGGGTTTGCCTCTATTTTTGCCTTCCATCAACCTCCCTGACTGAACATACAGTCCATGTTACATATGCTATTGAAGAGCAGAGACTAGAGACTAGTTATAGGGAAGGACAGTGAAGGGACCCATTGTCTTCAAGCAGATGTAGAAACCTCAGACCTGGAAGTGGTTATCCCAGTAGTAGACGCTAACTGGGACAACAGTAAGGGAATCGAATTAATAGAACACTACAAGAGGTGCTTACTAGTAGGACTAAATCATGGAAGGCTTAAGCAAAAGAGTTTTGGAATGATACTGGAGCTTTAGCAAAAGCCTAATGAGAATCTGTTTCTTGAAAGGATTATCCAGAATACAGTCTTACACAGACATGACTCCAGGTGCTCAAAAAACTGTTCGGTTGATTAAAATGATATTCATTGGGCAGAATACTATGAGCAGAATCAGAAATTAACCAAGGCAGAAGGTGCCATAGAGATGAATCCTTTTCAATTTGTGGATATGGCCTTAAAGTGTACAAAGTATCAGAAGAAAGGCTGCCTAGCAGCAACAGTTTTTATACAGAGGGCAGGATTTAGGAGGAACAGAGAAGGTACATGAAGAAGAACTAGAAGTGAAATTTAAGGAAGAATCTGTGTGCTTATAATAAGGGGAGGGCATTAGAAAGAAAGTTGTTTAGATAGGAAACAAGAATGGGGAGAAGGAATGAGAGCAAGAACAAAGGAAAGAAAGAAGGTGATGGCACAGAATGAAGACTCAGACAAGGGTGGCAGAAGGAAACTTAGGTAGAGTAGAAGTGATTTTTTTTTTAATAAATTTTATTGTTATATTCCCCATACAATTGCAGCCCCCCCATTCTGACCCCAATCCCTCCCCTCCCACCCCCGCCCCCCTAAAAGTGTCTCTGGTTCATAGTTTTTTGTTGATTTTGATTTTCGCTTTCTTATAGTTATTCATTTTCCTGGTCCCTTATTTAAGTTTTCTAGATTCCTGCTATGAGTGAGACCATCCGGTATTTTTCTTTTTCTTTTTGGCTTATTTCGCTGAGCATGATCCCTTCCAGCGCCATCCATGTTGCTGCAAATTGCATGTGTTTATCTTTTTTGAATGCTGAGTAATATTCCATGGTATATATGTACCACATCTTCTTGATCCAGTCATCTATTTTTGGGCATTTGGGTTGTTTCCAAAGCTTAGCTATTGTAAACAGTGTTGCTATAAACAAAGGGGTGCAGGTGTTCTTTGGAATTGATGTTTCTGTGTCCTTTGGGTAAATACCTAGGAGTGGAATTGCTGGATCATATGGAAGCTCTATGTTTAGTAGGTCCAGAAATCTCCATACAGCTTTCCACAGTGGTTGGACCAGTTTGCACTCCCACCAACAGTGCAGAAGAGTTCCTTTTTCTCCACACCCTCGCCAACATTTGTTGTTGCTAGTTTTTTTTAATATGTGCCATTCTCACTGGTGTAAGATGGTATCTCATGGTAGTTTTGATTTGCATTTCCCTGATGACAAGTGATGTTGAACATTTTTTCATAAGCCTGTTGGCCATTTGCATTTCCTCTTCAGAGAAGTTTCTTTTAAGCTCTTCTGCCCATTTTTTGACTGGATTATTTTCTTTGTTTTTGTTGAGTCTCATCAGCTCTTTGCAGAT
Organism: Talpa europaea; assembly: GCF_964194135.1. Lineage (NCBI taxonomy): Eukaryota > Metazoa > Chordata > Mammalia > Eulipotyphla > Talpidae > Talpa > Talpa europaea. The sequence goes on along the minus strand of NC_140083.1, from coordinate 66,772,337 downwards.
TTTTGTGATCAGTCCTTTATCATTAGTGTTGGGTGCAAAAATGTTCTCCCAGTTGGTGGGGTTTCTCTTTGTTTTTGTTATTGTCTCTTTTGCTGTGCAGAAGCTCTTTAATTTGATGTAGTCCCAGCTGTTTATCTTTGCCTTCACTATCACTGCTTTGGGTGATGTGTCTGTAAATATGTCTTTGATGTGCAAATCACGTAGTGTTTCGCCTATATTTCCTTCTATATATTTTATGGTTTCAGGTCTTATGTCTAGTTCTTTAATCCATTTTGAGTTGATTTTTGTGTATGGTGTAAAGTGGTGGTCAAGCTTCGTTCTTTTGCATGTAGCGACCCAGTTTTCCCAGCACCATTTATTGAACAAACTTTCTTTGCTCCAATGCATATTCTTTGCTCCTTTGTCAAAGATTAGTTGACCATAAATCTGTGGGTTTATTTCTGGATTTTCTATTCGATTCCATTGGTCTGTATGTCTGTTCTTGTTCCAATACCATGCAGTTTTGATGATTATGGCTTTGTAGTATAGTTTGAAGTCTGGGAGTGTGATGCCTCCATTCCCTTCTTGTTTTTTCAGTAGAGCTTTGGCTATTCGGGGTTTTTTGTGATTCCATATGAATTTCATCAATAATTGTTCTATTTCTTTGAAGAATGACATTGAAATTTTGATTGGAATAGCATTGAATCTGTATATTGCTTTTGGAAGGATGGCCATTTTAATAATGTTTATTCTTCCAATCCACGAGCAGGGGATGTCTCTCCATTTCTTTGTGTCTTCTTCTATTTCTTTTAACAGTGTTTTATAGTTTTCTTTGTATAGGTCCTTTACCTCTTTTGTTAGATTTATTCCCAAATATTTGATTTTTTTTTTGTTTCAATAACAAAAGGGATGGTCTTTTTGATTTCTTCTTCTTCAGATTTATTGTTTGTGTATAGGAAGGCTACTGACTTTTGCGTGTTGATTTTGTATCCTGCCACTTTACTGAACTGATTGATGAGTTGAATTAGCTTTTCTGTGGAGTTTTTGGGGTTCTCTATGTATAATATCATATCGTCTGCAAATAGTGATAGTTTGACTTCTTCTTTTCCTATTTGGATTCCTTGGATGTCTTTCTCTTGTCTTATTGCCCTGGCTAGGACTTCCAGTATTATATTGAAAAGCAATGGTGAGAGTGGACATCCTTGTCTTGTTCCAGATCTTAATGGAATTGCTTTCAGCTTTTCACCATTGAGAATGATACTGGCAGTTGGCTTGTCATAGATGGCCTTTATGATGTTGAGGTATGTTCCTTGTATCCCAAGAATTTCAAGGGCTTTTATCATGAATGGGTGTTGCACTTTGTCGAAAGCTTTCTCAGCATCTATTGATATTATCATATGGTTTTTATATTTCTTTTTGTTGATGTGTTGGATAACGTTGATTGATTTTCGGATGTTAAACCATCCTTGTGCCCCTGGAATGAATCCAACTTGGTCGTGGTGAATTATCTTATGGATACATTGTTGGATTCTGATAGCTAAAATTTTATTGAGGATTTTTGCATCAGTGTTCATTAGGGAGATTGGCCTGTAGTTTTCCTTTTTTGTGTTGTCCTTGTTCGGTTTTGGTATTAGTGTAATGTTGGCTTCATAAAACGTGTTTGGTATTGTCCCTTCCTTCTCAATTTTTTGGAAGAGTTTGTGAAGGATAGGCACTAATTCGTCTCTGAATGTTTGGTAGAACTCATTTGTAAATCCATCAGGTCCTGGGCTTTTGTTTTTGGGGAGGTTTTTTATTACCATTTCAATTTCGCTAATTGTAATTGGTCTGTTTAGGTGTTCTATTTCTTCTTTATCTAGCTTTGGGTGATTGTAGAGTTGTAGGAATTTGTCCATCTCCTCCAGATTGTTGAACTTGTTTCCATATAACTGTTCATAGTAGTTACTGATTATTCTTTTGATTTCTGCTGTGTCCGTTGTGATTTCTCCTCTTTCATTGATGATCCTGTTTATTTGTGCTTTCTCCCTTTTTTCCTTTGTGAGCCTGGCTAGGGGTTTGTCTATTTTATTGATTTTTTCAAAGAACCAGCTCTTGGTTTCATTGATCTTTTGGATTGTTTTTTTAGTTTCAAGTTCATTTATTTCTGCTTTGGTTTTTATTATTTCTTTTCTTCTACTGGTTTTGGGGTTTTTTTGTTGTTCTTTTTCTAGATCTTTGAGCTTCGAGATTAGGTTGTTTCTTTGCGTTCTTTCTTGTTTCTTGATGTGAGCTTCTATTGCTATATATTTTCCTCTTATTACTGCTTTTGCTGCATCCCATACATTTAGGATATTGGTGTCCTCCTTGTCGTTCAATTCAAAAAATTTTTTGATTTCTTCTTTGATCTCCTCATTAGTCCAATGGTCTTCCAGTAGTGTGGTTTTTAATCTCCATGAGGTAGGAAAGTTCCTTGCCTTCTTTTTATGGTTTATTTCTAGTTTGATGCCTTCATGGTCAGAAAAGATGGTTGATATGATTTCAATCTTGGTGTATCTGTTGATGTTTGTCTTGTGCCCCGGTATGTGATCGATCCTGGAGAATGATCCGTGTGCGCTTGAGAAAAATGTGTACTCCGTTTTTTTGGGGTTTAGTGTTCTATAGATGTCTGTTAAGCCTAATTGCTCTAGGTCCTTATTTAGAGCTTTGGTTTCTTTACTTTTTTTTTTGTCTTGTTGATCTATCCATTGTTGATAGTGGTGTGTTGAAGTCTCCCACTACGTATGTGTTTTCTCTGATGTCTGTTTTCAGGGAGGACAACAGTTGTCTGATATATTTTGGTGCTCCTTCGTTTGGTGAGTATATGTTAATGAGTGTTATTTCTTCTTGAAGTATTGTCCCCTTGATCATAATGTAGTGACCATTGGGGTCTCTTTTTATCTTTTTGAGTTTGAAATCTGTTTTATCTGATATAAGTATAGCTGTTCCTGCTTTCTTTTTTGGTCCATTTGCTTGTAGGATTGTTTTCCATCCTTTAACTTTGAGCCTATTTTTATCTTTTGTAGCTAAATGTGTTTCCTGGAGACAGCAAAAGGTTGGGTTTTGTTTCTTAATCCAGGCTGCAACTCTGTGTCTTTTTATTGAAGAGTTTAGTCCATTTACATTTAGAGTTAATATTGATATGTTAACATCTGTATTTGCCATTGTGTTTGTCTTTCCTTTGATTTTATTTATTTATTCTTTTAATAACTTTTTTTTTTTTTTTGGCCTTCTTTCATTGTTATTCATCCCTCTGAGGTTCTGGCTTTAGGACTCCTTGTAGTATTTTTTGGAGTGGGGGTTTAGTTGAAATGAAATTCTGGAGTTTCTGTTTGTCTGGGAAGGTCCATATTCTTTCTTCAAAGAGGAAGGAGAGCTTTGCGGGATAGAGTATTCTTGGTTGGCATCTGTTTTCTTGGAGTCTGTTGACTATGTCCCTCCACTCTCTCCTTGCCCGTAGTGTTTCTTCGGAGAAGTCTTGATGTCAGCCTGATTGGTTTTCCTTTGAATGTTATCTGTTTCTTCCCTCTTGCCAGCTTCATTATTTTTTCCTTGTCCTGGATTCTTGGGAGCTTTACTATTATGTGTCTTGCTGTATTTTTCCTTTCGTCGTGGAAGTTTGGTGTTCTTCTTGCTTCTTGTATATCAATTTTCAGCTCCTTCTTCACATTTGGGAAGTTCTCTTCAATTATCTCTTTGAATATTTTCTCTGTTCCTACATCTCTCTCCTCTCCTTCTGGTATTCCTATAACTCTTATATTTCCTTTCCTCATGGAGTCAGATAGTTCCCGAAGTCTTTCTTCGTTCTTTTTCCTTTGTACTTCTCTTTCCTTTTCTGTTTTGGTTCTTTTTATTTCTGTGTCTTCAAGATTACTTATTCGTTCTTCCATTTCATCTATTCTGCTTTCATTGCTTTTCCCAGAATTCTTTAGTTCTTCCATTAATTCTTTGATCTCCTGCATTTCTTTTACTTCCCTCTTTAGGGACTCAATTTCTTTCTTCTGACCATTGTTTTCCCTCTCTAGGGACTCAATTGCATTCTTCTGATCGTTGATTATTTTTCCCTTATCATTGTTTTCCTTTATGACTTCTGTCAGTTTTTTAATCACGGCTATTTTAAATTCTCTTTCTGGAAGGCTCAGAAATTCTTCCAAGTTATTGTCTTTGCAATCTGGGGGCTGGCTTTCTTTTTGTGGTGTGCTTTTTCTCTGGAGAGTTGCTAGGTTGCGTGTGGTTCTTCTCCTCCCTACTGTCTGTTTTCTAATTTGCCGTATGCGTTGGGACACTGTGTTGTTGGGACTGGCCGGCATCTTGGGTGGGCTTCTCTGCTCCCCTCTGGTTCTTCCAGGAGTCATCTGTCAGTTTCAAGCAGCCTTTACTGGAGAAAGGTCCCTGTTCTAAAATGCCGATGTGGGGACACACTCCCCTGTGCGCCTGGTCTGCCCCGGCGGTGGGTTTCTGCTCCCCTCTGGGCTTGGACTGCAGGCCAGAGGGGGTCTGGCATGGGTGAACTTCCCCCGCTCACCTCTGGCTCCTGAGGAAGCCTTCTGCAGGTAGTCTTTACTGAAGAAATGTCCCTGTTCTAAAATGGTGATGTGGGACACACTCCCTGCGCGTCTGGTCTCAGGCACACTCTTCTGCGCACCTGGTCTGCCCCGGCTGTGGGTGCTCGCTCTCCCTGTGGGCTCAGACTACTTGTTCAGAAGGGGCCCGGTGTGGGCTAACTCCCCAGCTGGCCACTAGCTCCTTCAGGAGCCTCTGCTGGCTTCAAGTCGCTAGGTGGCGGCAGAGATCTCTCCTAGAGCCCTTGGGGAGCTGATTTTCCACCCCGTGGGACAGGGAGCAGAGCGGGGATGGTAGGGTACACCTCAACGGCTTTGGGGTGCTGTGTCTGCCTTGTGCCCCACCGTCGTGGGGAACCCACGCCCCTAATTTCGTGCCCCGGGTCTCAGTTCCAAAGCCCTCAGTTCCAGGATGCGGGCTGTAGCCCAGATCAGTGGCGCGGGAATGGCGCCTTTTGAATCCCGCTCCCCTTCCTGGGCGCCTTGTTCCTGCTCACTCAGGGAGGGCCTCCGCCGTCTCCCCGCAAGCCTAGGTCGCAGGCGCGGGGACCTGGGCAGCTGTGATCTGGTCCGGATCCGCGCCACTTTCCGAGCAAGCTTACCGGGCGGCCGGGGCTGTGTGCTGGTGCTGGTCTCCTCCTGGTGGGCGGGGCTCTCTTTAATGGCGCCTGGAGCTCACCTCCGGGGCGGATCCTGCAGGGTTCTCCACAGCTCCCGTTCACGGGGTGTGGTGGCTGAAATAGTTCCTTTCCACTCACAGTCCCACTTGCTGTGTCCGTTTTTCTTGTTGGCCGTTTTGGTTTGTTGTTTCCCTCCTCTCTGCGGGTCGGAGAGTGCCGCCTCTGTGGGCGGGGGAGGGGAGCAGGGTTCTGCGCTTCCCTCCCTTCTGGTCCTCTTTTATGGCAACTTTCTTCTTTGGGCAGTTTGCTGGAGTCGTCCGTTTATCTTCCGTGTCCCAGTTCTCACTGGGACCTGCCGCTTTTCCTCCCTATTAACTTTTTTTAATGGGAGATCTTACTCGCAGCGTCTCCTCGCCGCCATGTTGCTCCGCCCACACCAAGAAATCAGAAGTGATTTTTTAATGTTATTTTTTAATCAGCAAACCAATGACCTTTTAGACAGAGAAAGAGAAAAGATTTTAGAGAGAGAGAAAAGATTTTAGAGAGCCAGTTGTATTAGAATGAAGTTTGTGGGTCTTGAGAAGGTGAGATAATTTTCCATGCAGACAGCATTCCTGTAGTGGCTCCTGGTGGTCGTTATCTTTCAACAGGCTTTTGTTCTTATCTATGTCTTCAGGGAGTTTGCTGTTCTCCCCCTGCACGCTGGTTCCTTGCCCAGCTGGACCTAGGGATTCCTAGAGTTCACTGCAGGGGGAGGTGCAGCAGGTATGTCTTTAGGGGGTTTTGCTGTTCTCCCCCTGCACGCTGGTTGCCCAGCCGGACCTAGGGACCGTGGCACAAGCCATTAGCCCTAAGGGTCACTGCAGGGGGAGGTGCAGCAGTATATATGGAAGAGTGTCCAACACCCCTCTTTGGTCATGATTTCTTAAGTAAATTTATTTATTTTTTATTTTTTTTTTTTTTATAAATTTTATTGTTATATTCCCCATACAATTGCAGCCCCCCATTCTGACCCCAATCCCTCCCCTCCCGCCCCCGCCCCCCTAAAAGTGTCTCTGGTTCATAGTTTTTTGTTGATTTTGATTTTCACTTTCTTATAGTTATTCATTTTCCTGGTCCCTTATTTAAGTTTTCTAGATTCCTGCTATGAGTGAGACCATCCGGTATTTTTCTTTTTCTTTTTGGCTTATTTCGCTGAGCATGATCCCTTCCAGCGCCATCCATGTTGCAGCAAATTGCATGTGTTTATCTTTTTTGAATGCTGAGTAATATTCCATGGTATATATGTACCACATCTTCTTGATCCAGTCATCTATTTTTGGGCATTTGGGTTGTTTCCAAAGCTTAGCTATTGTAAACAGTGCTGCTATAAACATAGGGGTGCAGGTGTTCTTTGGAATTGATGTTTCTGTGTCCTTTGGGTAAATACCTAGGAGTGGAATTGCTGGGTCATATGGAAGCTCTATGTTTAGTAGGTCCAGAAATCTCCACACAGCTTTCCACAGTGGTTGGACCAGTTTGCACTCCCACCAACAGTGCAGAAGAGTTCCTTTTTCTCCACACCCTCGCCAACATTTGTTGTTGCTAGTTTTTTTAATATGTGCCATTCTCACTGGTGTAAGATGGTATCTCATGGTAGTTTTGATTTGCATTTCCCTGATGACAAGTGATGTTGAACATTTTTTCATATGCCTGTTGGCCATTTGCATTTCCTCTTCAGAGAAGTTTCTTTTAAGCTCTTCTGCCCATTTTTTGACTGGATTATTTTCTTTGTTGTTGTTGAGACTCATCAGCTCTTTGCAGATTTTTGTGATCAGTCCTTTATCATTAGTGTTGGGTGCAAAAATGTTCTCCCAGTTGGTGGGGTTTCTCTTTGTTTTTGTTATTGTCTCTTTTGCTGTGCAAAAGCTCTTTAATTTGATATAGTCCCAGCTGTTTATCTTTGCCTTCACTATCACTGCTTTGGGTGATGTGTCTGTAAAGATGTCTTTGATGTGCAAATCACGTAGTGTTTCGCCTATATTTCCTTCTATATATTTTATGGTTTCAGGTCTTATGTCTAGTTCTTTAATCCATTTTGAGTTGATTTTTGTGTATGGTGTGAGGTGGTGGTCAAGCTTCATTCTTTTGCATGTAGCGACCCAGTTTTCCCAGCACCATTTATTGAACAAACTTTCTTTGCTCCAATGCATAGTCTTTGCTCCTTTATCAAAGATTAGTTGACCATAAACCTGTGGGTTTATTTCTGGATTTTCTATTCGATTCCATTGGTCTGTATGTCTGTTCTTGTTCCAATACCATGCGGTTTTGATGATTATGGCTTTGTAGTATAGTTTGAAGTCTGGGAGTCTGATGCCTCCATTCCCTTCTTTTTTTTTCAGGAGAGCTTTGGCTATTCGGGGTTTTTTGTGATTCCATATGAATTTCATCAATAATTGTTCTATTTCTTTGAAGAATGACATTGAAATTTTGATTGGAATAGCATTGAATCTGTATATTGCTTTTGGAAGGATGGCCATTTTAATAATGTTTATTCTTCCAATCCATGAGCAGGGGATGTCTCTCCATTTCTTTGTGTCTTCTTCTATTTCTTTTAACAGTGTTTTATAGTTTTCTTTGTATAGGTCCTTTACCTCTTTTGTTAGATTTATTCCCAAATATTTGATTTTTTTTGTTTCAATAACAAAAGGGATGGTCTTTTTGATTTCTTCTTCTTCAGATTTATTGTTTGTGTATAGGAAGGCTACTGACTTTTGCGTGTTGATTTTGTATCCTGCCACTTTACTGAACTGATTGATGAGTTGAATTAGCTTTTCTGTGGAGTTTTTGGGGTTCTCTATGTATAATATCATATCGTCTGCAAATAGTGATAGTTTGACTTCTTCTTTTCCTATTTGGATTCCTTGGATGTCTTTCTCTTGTCTTATTGCCCTGGCTAGGACTTCCAGTATTATATTGAAAAGCAATGGTGAGAGTGGACATCCTTGTCTTGTTCCAGATCTTAATGGAATTGCTTTCAGCTTTTCACCATTGAGAATGATACTGGCTGTTGGCTTGTCATAGATGGCCTTTATGATGTTGAGGTATGTTCCTTGTATCCCAAGAATTTCAAGGGCTTTTATCATGAATGGGTGTTGCACTTTGTCGAAAGCTTTCTCAGCATCTATTGATATTATCATATGGTTTTTATATTTCTTTTTGTTAATGTGTTGGATAACGTTGATTGATTTTCGGATGTTAAACCATCCTTGTGCCCCTGGAATGAATCCAACTTGGTCGTGGTGAATTATCTTATGGATACATTGTTGGATTCTGATAGCTAAAATTTTATTCAGGATTTTTGCATCAGTGTTCATTAGGGAGATTGGCCTGTAGTTTTCCTTTTTTGTGTTGTCCTTGTTCGGTTTTGGTATTAGTGTAATGTTGGCTTCATAGAACGTGTTTGGTATTGTCCCTTCCTTCTCAATTTTTTGGAAGAGTTTGTGAAGGATAGGCACTAATTCGTCTCTGAATGTTTGGTAGAATTCATTTGTAAATCCATCAGGTCCTGGGCTTTTGTTTTTGGGGAGGTTTTTGATTACCATTTCAATTTCGCTAATTGTAATTGGTCTGTTTAGGTGTTCTATTTCTTCTTTATCTAGCTTTGGGTGATTGTAGAGTTGTAGGAATTTGTCCATCTCCTCTAGATTGTTAAACTTGTTTCCATATAACTGTTCATAGTAGTTACTGATTATTCTTTTGATTTCTGCTGTGTCTGTTGTGATTTCTCCTCTTTCATTGATGATCCTGTTTATTTGTGCTTTCTCCCTTTTTTCCTTTGTGAGCCTGGCTAGGGGTTTGTCTATTTTATTGATTTTTTCAAAGAACCAGCTCTTGGTTTCATTGATCTTTTGGATTGTTTTTTTAGTTTCAATTTCATTTATTTCTGCTTTGGTTTTTATTATTTCTTTTCTTCTACTGGTTTTGGGGTTTTTTTGTTGTTCTTTTTCTAGATCTTTGAGCTTCGAGATTAGGTTGTTTCTTTGCATTCTTTCTTGTTTCTTGATGTGAGCTTCTATTGCTATATATTTTCCTCTTATTACTGCTTTTGCTGCATCCCATACATTTAGGATATTGGTGTCCTCCTTGTCGTTCAATTCAAAAAATTTTTTAATTTCTTCTTTGATCTCCTCATTAGTCCAATGGTCTTCCAGTAGTGTGGTTTTTAATCTCCATGAGGTAGGAAAGTTCCTTGCCTTCTTTTTATGGTTTATTTCTAGTTTGATGCCTTCATGGTCAGAAAAGATGGTTGATATGATTTCAATCTTGGTGTATCTGTTGATGTTTGTCTTGTGCCCCAGTATGTGATCGATCCTGGAGAATGATCCGTGTGCGCTTGAGAAAAATGTGTACTCCATTTTTTTGGGGTTTAGTGTTCTATAGATGTCTGTTAAGCCCAATTGCTCTAGGTCTTTATTTAGAGCTTTGGTTTCTTTACTTATTTTTTGTTTTGTTGATCTATCCATTGTTGATAGTGGTGTGTTGAAGTCTCCCACTACGTATGTGTTTTCTCTGATGTCTGTTTTCAGAGAGGACAACAGTTGTCTGATATATTTTGGTGCTCCTTCGTTTGGTGCGTATATGTTAATGAGTGTTATTTCTTCTTGAAGTATTGTCCCCTTGATCATAATGTAGTGACCATTGGGGTCTCTTTTTATCTTTTTGAGTTTGAAATCTGTTTTATCTGATATAAGTATAGCTGTTCCTGCTTTCTTTTTTGGTCCATTTGCTTGTAGGATTGTTTTCCATCCTTTAACTTTGAGCCTATTTTTATCTTTTGTAGCTAAATGTGTTTCCTGGAGACAGCAAAAGGTTGGGTTTTGTTTCTTAATCCAGGCTGCAACTCTGTGTCTTTTTATTGAAGAGTTTAGTCCATTTACATTTAGAGTTAATATTGATATGTTAACATCTGTATTTGCCATTGTGTTTGTCTTTCCTTTGATTTTATTTATTTATTCTTTTAATAACTTTTTTTTTTTTTTGGCCTTCTTTCATTGTTATTCGTCGCTCTGAGGTTCTGGCTTTAGGACTCCTTGTAGTATTTTTTGGAGTGGGGGTTTAGTTGCAATGAAATTCCGGAGTTTCTGTTTGTCTGGGAAGGTCCATATTCTTTCTTCAAAGAGGAAGGAGAGCTTTGCGGGATAGAGTATTCTTGGTTGGCATCTGTTTTCTTGGAGTCTGTTGACTATGTCCCTCCACTCTCTCCTTGCCCGTAGTGTTTCTTCGGAGAAGTCTGATGTCAGCCTGATTGGTTTTCCTTTGAATGTTATCTGTTTCTTCCCTCTTGCCAGCTTCATTATTTTTTCCTTGTCCTGGATTCTTGGGAGCTTTACTATTATGTGTCTTGCTGTATTTTTCCTTTCGTCGTGGAAGTTTGGTGTTCTTCTTGCTTCTTGTATATCAATTTTCAGCTCCTTCTTCACATTTGGGAAGTTCTCTTCAATTATCTCTTTGAATATTTTCTCTGTTCCTACATCTCTCTCCTCTCCTTCTGGTATTCCTATAACTCTTATATTTCCTTTCCTCATGGAGTCAGATAGTTCCCGAAGTCTTTCTTCGTTCTTTTTCCTTCGTACTTCTCTTTCCTTTTCTGTTTTGGTTCTTTTTATTTCTGTGTCTTCAAGATTACTTATTCGTTCTTCCATTTCATCTATTCTGCTTTCATTGCTTTTCCCAGAATTCTTTAGTTCTTCCATTAATTCTTTGATCTCCTGCATTTCTTTTACTTTCCTCTTTAGGGACTCAATTTCTTTCTTCTGACCATTGTTTTCCCTCTCTAGGGACTCAATTGCATTCTTCTGATCGTTGATTATTTTTCCCTTATCATTGTTTTCCTTTATGACTTCTGTCAGTTTTTTAATCACGGCAATTTTAAATTCTCTTTCTGGAAGGCTCAGAAATTCTTCCAAGTTATTGTCGTTGCAATCTGGGGGCTGGCTTTCTTTTTGTGGTGTGCTTTTTCTCTGGAGAGTTGCTAGGTTGCGTGTGGTTCTTCTCCTCCCTACTGTCTGTTTTCTAATTTGCCGTATGCGTTGGGACACTGTGTTGTTGGGACTTGCCGGCATCTTGGGTGGGCTTCTCTGTTCCCCTCTGGTTCTTCCAGGAGTCATCTGTCAGTTTCAAGCAGCCTTTACTGGAGAAAGGTCCCTGTTCTAAAATGCCGATGTGGGGACACACTCCCCTGTGCGCCTGGTCTGCCCCGGCGGTGGGTTCCTGCTCCCCTCTGGGCTTGGACTGCAGGCCAGAGGGGGTCTGGCATGGGCGAACTTCCCCCGCTCACCTCTGGCTCCTGAGGAAGCCTTCTGCAGGTAGTCTTTACTGAAGAAATGTCCCTGTTCTAAAATGGTGATGTGGGACACACTCCCTGCGCTTCTGGTCTCAGGCACACTCTTCTGCGCGCCTGGTCTGCCCCGGCTGTGGGTGCTTGCTCTCCCTGTGGGCTCAGACTACTTGTTCAGAAGGGGCCCGGTGTGGGCTAACTCCCCAGCTGGCCACTAGCTCCTTCAGTAGCCTGTGCTGGGGTCAAGTCTCTAGGTGGCACCAGAGATCTCTCCTAGAGCCCTTGGGGAGCTGATTTTCCACCCCGTGGGACAGGGAGCAGAGCGGGGATGGTAGGGTACACCTCAACGGCTTTGGGGTGCTGTGTCTGCCTTGTGCCCCACCGTTGTGGGGAACCCACGCCCCTAATTTCGTGCCCCGGGTCTCAGTTCCAAAGCCCTCAGTTCCAGGACGCGGGCTGTAGCCCAGATCAGTGGCGCGGGTATGGCGCCTTTTGAATCCCGCTCCCCTGCCTGGGCGCCTTGTTCCTGCTCACTCGGGGAGGGCCTCCGCCCGGGTCTCAGTTCCAAAGCCCTCAGTTCCAGGACGCAGGCTGTAGCCCAGATCAGTGGCGCAGGAATGGCGCCTTTTGAATCCTGCTTCCCTGCCTGGGCGCCTGGTTCCTGCTCACTCAGGGAGGGCCTCCGCGGTCTCCCCGCAAGCCTAGGTCGCAGGCGCAGGGACCTGGGCAGCTGCGATCCGATCTGGATCAGCGCGCTGCTTTCTGCGCAAGCTTACCGGGCGGCCGGGGCTGTGTGCTGGTGCTGGTCTCCTCCTGGTGGGCGGGACTCTCTTTAATGGCGCGTGGAGCTCACCTCCGCGGTGGATCCTGCAGGGTTCGCCTCAGCTCCCGTTCACGGGGTGTGGTGGCTGAAATAGTTCCTTTCCACTCACAGTCCCGCTTGCTGCATCCGTTTTTCTTGTTGGGCGTTTTTGTTTGTTGTTTCCCTAGTCTCTGTGCTGCCTCTGTGCCGCCTCTGTGGGCGGGGGAGGGGAGCAGGGTTCTGCGCTTCCCTCCCTTCTCGTCCTCTTTTATGGCAACTTTCTTCTTCGGGCAGTTTGCTGGAGTTGTCCGTTTATCTTCCGTGTCCCAGTTCTCACTGGGACCTGCCGCTTTTCCTCCCTATTAACTTTTTTTAATGGGAGATCTTACTCGCAGCGTCTCCTCGCCGCCATGTTGCTCCGCCCCTTCTTAAGTAAATTTAATGAACAAATTTCTTTCTCGCCTTATGATCAGGGTCGATCTAACAATGCCCCCAGAAAATACCTTGAGACTCCAAATTATGCTCACCAAGGATGCTACACCAAAAGTTGAAGTGCTACCCCCAGAAATCTACAAAGGAGTAAGTAGTGGTTTGAGTCTTGCCCTGAGTTCTTTAGTGAAGCTGAGGACTCACCCAGGTCACTCTGTTTCCCCTGTGGTAGCCCTGTAACACAAATTTGTGACATTCTCAGTTATTATTTCTTTAAGAGAGTTATCTGTTCCTTCCCTCACTTTACCTTCTGGGATACCCATTATCCTTATGCTTCCTTCCCAAAAGAGATTGAAGTTTCTCACATATTCATTTTTTACAAATCTTATTTGTTTCTCCCCTTGCCACATGAGTCATTTCTAGATTTCTATCTTCTCCCTTACTATTTCATTCTTCCATTTGCTCTACCCTAATTACTATACCTTTTTTATCAGTCTTTATTTATTGATTCCTCATATTCAGAGTCTCTGGATACTAAATTTAAATGAGGACTTTTGATTCTTGAAAAAAAAAGCTAAGTATTTAATTCACAAATTTCAGGACAAGTAATCTTTTTCTACTCATCCCAGTATTCAACTTTAGTTCCTTCATTACTGTGATCAAATTTTGCTAATAAAGATTGCTATTTTACAGGTGTATTGGGACAGTTCTTTGCTTATTTCCTGACATGCTTCATTGCCAGATTTTGACTGTAGGCAATAATAAGAGCAGTGAGTTGATTAACTAGTAAGATTTCCATCTTATTATTTGCTTTCACACTGACATCTCTAAGAGACCCTCTTCTTTATTATCTGCTTCTCCTAGAGAGGAAAAATGCTTTTCCAAGTTCCTCACTTCTTGTTTTATATTTTAAATCCCTCCTCATTTTAATGATCTACCAAACTACATAAAGTATTTTAAAAATTTGCTCTTGCACTTTTATTATTCTGAGTTGATTATATCTATACTTCATCTATGCCCTCTGTACTTGTATTTTTCTAGAGAATACTTTGATAACTAATTCCCTTAGCCCATACCATATGTGTTCAGAATTAGGTTGGAGCAAAATTGCTGTTAAAATGTCTTTTCTCTATCACATTTAATTTTGATTAATGTTCAAAATTCCAAGTGGAATCTAGGGACAAGTAGTTTAATATTTGAATCTCAACTTGCAGTAATGATAATCATTGCAATTCCTTTTTCTATATGATGAAATTTGTAAGAAACTTCTTGAGCCCTTCTGAAACCATTTTTTAGATATAAATATCAACAGCTTCACCAGAGATTATATATATCACCAGGCAAATAACAATGTGGTGAAGGTTGCCCCTGGTGGTTTCATGGTTCCCAATGCTTCCTTGAATTCTCTTTTCCCTCTTGTCTTACATTATTTGCTTTATTGCATGAGTTACTTGAGTATGTTCATTGTACCATTATGGTTTCATTCCATTTTCTAAGCCTGTAAATCCTTTTATTATTTAAATATCATATTGAATCTTTTGAATCTTTTCTATTTATATCTTAGTGTAGTGTGTTGAAAAGCTCTTTCTAAAGAAGTAGGTAGAAAATACTTTCAACTTTGAGGGCCAGTCTCTGGTGACATTACTCAACTTTTTCACCAAGGGAAAAAGAAGACATGGATAATAGGTAAATGGTTCATCTGTGTTGCATAAGAACTTATTTCGAAAACAGATAGTGGAACAAGTTTGGGAAATTTCTAGTTTTTTTCCTCCTATATTAGTTTTCATATCATTGTGATAAAAAAGATAATTGTTTGATTGGTAAGAACATTTTAACATCCATGTCTCCCTCACTCCAAAAATCAATTTAAAAAGCAAATTAAAAATACACACAATCCATGCCTTTTGGAATGGATCCGGAGATACAGATACCACAGACTTAAAATTAAATGTGATAGAGAAAAGACATTTTAACAGAACTTTTGCTCCAACCTAATACTGAACACATATGGGCTAAGGGAATTAGTTATCAAAGTATTCTCTAGAAAAATACAAGAACAGAGGGCATAGATGAAGTATAGATATAATCAACTCAGAATAATAAAAGTGCAAGAGCAAATTTTTAAAATACTTTATGTAGTTTGGTAGATCATTAAAATGAGGAGGGATTTAAAATATAAAACAAGAAGTGAGTAACTTGGAAAAGCATTTTTCCTCTCTAGGAGAAGCAGATAATAAAGAAGAAGAGGGTCTCTTAGAGATGTCAGTGTGAAAGCAAAGCCCAATTTGGAGGGTTTGAAGATGTAAAGAAAAAGAGAAGAAAGACATATTGATGTCTTCCTCACCTCATATCATCACAATCTGGAAATGAAAATGTGTGATATAGGAGAGTAATGAAAGAACCACTTTGTATCAGGAAACTTGAGCAGCAAATATGAATGAAAAAAAAAAAGACTACATTCTCAAACAATGATTTTTTAAATTTTTTATTTTTTACATCATTTTTCATTTTTGCACAATGCATGCATATTCATCTTGGTTATAGTCCCCATACAATTCCCACCCCCCTCATTTTGACTGTAATCCCTCCTAACCCCCAATCCCAGTAGTGTGTCTCCGGTTTATAGTTGCTTGTTGATTTTGATCATGTTCAGCAAAATAAGCCAGGAAGGAAAAGAAAAATACCGGTTGGTCTCACTCATAGCAGGAATTTAGAAAACCTAAATAAGGGACCAGGAAAAAGACTAATTATAATAAAGTAAAAATCAAACAATGAATTTTTAATAGGTGTTCAATATGGACATGTGGATAGGCATTTGTTAAAGGTTAAATTGTATATATTCCTCAAATCATATACATGAGTAAACTTCAAAGGAATCATAAATCTCAATGTGTACAAGGAAAGTACAAATATCCTAGAGGATAACTGGAAACATTTCTCTATGGTCTGGGGAAAGCTTTCTAATTTTTATAATTAAAAAATCAGATATAATAAATGTAATGGTAGAAAAATATGGTTTAGCATAAAACACTTAAAGTCAAAATAACACATGAAAACTTGGAAAAATATTTCCAACATACATTGCAGATAATAGACTAAAATCCTTAAGACAGAATGTTTAACATAGAGGAAAAAGACTGAAATTGCATAGAAAAAAATGGTCAAAGTCATTTGGAAAGTTAATTCATTCCAATAGATATCCAAATGACAAGAACATTAAAAAAAATTAAGCGCAATCACCATAAGAGTAATACAAAGGAAAATTACACTGAATTCCATTTTTATTCTGTCATTTAGGAAAATATTTATAAGCCTGATGAAGCTGAAGGCAAAATTCACATTTTCATACATTGAAGGCAGGGTTGTTAAATGATACACAACAATGGAGGAATTGCTCCCCGCTCCCTTCTATCCCTCCCCACCCTTCCTCTCCTCTCCTCTCCTCTCCTCTCCTCTCCTCTCCTCTCCTCTCCTCTCCTCTCCTCTCCTCTCCTCTCCTCTCCTCTCCTCTCCTCTCCTCTCCTCTCCTCTCCTCTCCTCTCCTCTCCTAGCTTTACTTAGCCTGCTATGCTAATGAAGCAACTCTTAGAGAGGACTCCTGATATAATTGTAACTTACTTTTTTTTATGATGAATGACTTTGATTTTTGTTAATTTAGATATCCTTTTCTGTTTAATGTCTGTTAAGTCTTCATTTATTGATCCCAAAGACATATATTGATACATATTAGATGATGTGTAGATAATACATATATATGTATATACATATATATAAACCCTACGCATAACCAAAAGTTCAATCGTGGAAATGGCAAATAAAATCAACCACTAAGACATCTGATAAAGGAACAAAAATCTTAGTAGTACAGAGCTAAGATTTAATAAGCCAAAAGTTTAGTTCAGTGGCACCAATTGAAAATCAAAAATATATCATTATTTTGGCCACACAATTGTTGATAAATTGGAAAAAATGAAAGTTAGTAGGTGATTAACTAGCAACATATAATACCTGATTACTGCAAAGAGACAAAAATAACACAAACACATTAATAACCACTGAAGCCATTGATAAAGAAAATGTAGTTTAACATTAAAAATATTCACATAGTATTTCATACAGATTTTATTTAAACTTTAAGAAAACTTTGCTACTATCTACTGAAAGTATTGTGACATTGGTAAAAAGATAAAGGTCCTCAAATTTATTTTGTGCAGCTTACAAATGTTTACTAAGATATGATAATTAGAGGGCCTCTATTATTATGAGGTAATCCATTTGAGAATGAAGATGAGAACACAGTATCATAAGGTCCTCTCTTAAGTACTAAAATAATTTGAGAAAATTTGGCAAACACATCCTATATAAAATAGGAAAATAAATGATGAAATAATAAAATTGTAATAGAAAAAAGATCATAACTTTGATTTCTACTGACCCAAACTACAATCAAATCTGGATAGCAGAGAGAAGCCAGAAACATTTCCATTATGAAAATTCATATGGTAAGCTCTCACCTTTGCCAGTCAACTTACTTTGGAATTATCATCTAATTTTTTTTTCTAAAGATTTATTTATTTATTCACACGAGAACTGGGGTACAGGCCAGATGTGCGGGAGGGTGAGAGGATTCATCAGAGACAGAGAGGGGAACAGAACAAGCAGAATTACTGAAATACACTGCTGAGGGGAGCAGCGGGTGAGACAGGAGAGGTCTGGCGTGCCATGAGAGACCCTCACTTGCTGGTGGGGATCGAACCGGCGCTGCAGAGGTTGCGGACAGCTTTACAGCGTGGTGCTCAACTGCCTGTGCCACCAGGGGAGGCCCATATCATCTAATTTAATGAGATAAGAAAATAAGTTACATAATAAGGAAAACGACTTGAAGCAAAAAATATTTGTATGTATAATTATGTCCTTAGGAAATCAGAAAGGTTTCTCTGTGAATATTATAAAATAGAAATTAATTTATAATAGACAAAAGCTGGAATCCTCTTGGTGCCCTTTTATACACAGATAATGAATATGTGGCAGATACAGAAAAGAGGAAAACAAGAAGATTCATAATAAGAATAATTCATCAAAAAACTATAATAATCCTAATGTCATGAATGCAGTAGCAGTTATTCAAAATTCATGAAACAAAATTTGACACAATTGAAGAAAGGAATGAGACATAGATATATGTGTAATTCTTGCTGGAGATATTAAAAAGCTTAAGTCTGCTAGACTCATGTTGCCTGTTTGGCCATCATTTTTCTTACCTGCTGTTCTGCATTCCAATACAAGGTCAGAGCTGCCCAGTCAGTCAGTCACCTTACAAATCAACCAAGAGCAGAAAGCTTGATCACTTGGGGAAGGCTATGCATCATGAGGTATAACTGGGAACTCCCAGGAGGCTGAGGACCGATGTATGACAAGGGACCCCAGAAGCTGATCAGTGGAATGCCTTGTTGACAAGATTGGAACCAGGGCCCGGGCCCCGGGTATGGTTTTGATTACAACACTTGTTGTCAAGCTGATAAGAATTATCTGATCAGCAGATTCATGTCGCCCAGAAGCTCTAGATGACAAAAGCACATTCTTTAGTTTCTCCCATCTTTTTCTTTGTCCTCCTACCCTACATAACTGATGCTATATGATTATTCTATCAATAAAAAGGCCAGGATCTTGTTTGTGCAGCATCATACTGCATTATGCAGCCTATTTCACGACTCCCATTTATCAGTGTAGTGTTCCTGATGTAACACTTAAGTTAGTAACTAATAATATAAGTATTAAAATTACATTGAAAACTTATCTAACACATCCAACAACTTGTAAAAATGACATTTATACAACACTTCACATGACAACAACAAAAAATGTGAATTATTTTCAAATGCAAACAAACTTTTCTGATAGACTGTAATCTGTTCAATAAAACAAATTGAATAACTTAAAATAATTCAAATCATATCACATTTTTCTTCAATAATAAAGAAATTAACTAGAAATAGTAACAATGTGTGTGTGTGTGTGCATATGTGTTTGTTGAAAAGAACACAGAAAATACGTAAAAAAAATAAAAGAATTTGCCCTGAGGCTACATGAATTTTATTTATTTATTTATTTTTAAGTTTAAAATTTTATTTTAATTAAAGTAAGGAGTTTTTGAACACCACATGATTACATTTTTTTAAATTTTTTATATAAATTTTATTTTTATATTCCCCATACAATTACAACACCCTTATTTTGACCCCAATCCCTCCTTTCCCCACCCCACCCCCCATAGAGTGTCTCTGGTTCATAATTGTTTGTTGATTTTGATATTTTCTTTCTTATAGTTATTCCTTTTCCTGGTCCCTTATTTAAGTTTTCTAGATTCCTGCTATGAGTGAGACCATCCGGTATTTTTCTTTTTCTTTCTGGCTTATTTCACTGGGCATGATCCCTTCCAGCGCCATCCATGTTGCTGCAAATTGTATGTGTTTATCTTTTTTGAATGCTGAGTAATATTCCATGGTGTATATGTACCACATCTTCTTGATCCAGTCATCTATTTTTGGGCATTTGGGTTGTTTCCAAAGCTTAGCTATTGTAAACAGTGCTGCTATAAACATAGGGGTGCAGGTGTTCTTTGGAATTGATGTTTCTGTGTCCTTTGGGTAAATACCTAGGAGTGGAATTGCTGGATCATATGGAAGCTCTATGTTTAGTAGGTCCAGAAATCTCCACACAGCTCTCCATAGTGGTTGGACCAGTTTGCACTCCCACCAACAGTACAGGAGAGTTCCTTTTTCTCCACAACCTCGCCAACATTTGTTGTTGCTAGTTTTTTTGATATGTGCCATTCTCACTGGTGTGAGATGGTATCTCATGGTAGTTTTGATTTGCATTTCCCTGATTACAAGTGATGGTGAACATTTTTTCATATGCCTGTTGGTCATTTGCATTTCCTCTTTGGAGAAGTTTCTTTTTAGCTCTTCTGCCCATTTTTTGACTGGATTCTTTTCTTTCTTGTTGTTGAGTCTCATCAGCTCTTTGTAGATTTTTGTGATCAGTACCTTATCATTAGTGTTGTGTGCAAAAATGTTCTCCCAGTTGGTGGGGTTTCTCTTTGTTTTTGTTATTGTCTCTTTTGCTGTGCAGAAACTCTTTAATTTGATGTAGTCCCAGCTGTTTATTTTTGCATTCACTATCACTGCTTTGGGTGATGTGTCTGTAAAGATGTCTTTGAGGTGCATATCATATAGTGTTTCACCTATATGTCCTTCTATGTATTTTATGGTTTCAGGTCTTATGTCTAGTTCTTTAATCCATTTTGAGTTGTTTTTTGTGTATGGTGTGAGGTAGTGGTCAAGCTTCATTCTTTTGCATACATCCACCTAGTTTTCCCAGCATCATTTATTGAACAAACTTTCTTTGCTCCAATGCATATTCTTTGCTCCTTTGTCAAAGATTAGTTGACCATAAATCTGTGGGTTTATTTCTGGATTTTCTATTTGATTCCATTGGTCTGTGTGTCTTTTCTTGTTCCAATACCATGCAGTTTTGATGATTATGGCTTTGTAGTAAGTTTGAAGTCTGGGAGAGTGATGCCTCCATTCCCTTCTTTTTTTTTTTTTTTTCAGGAGAGCTTTTGCTATTCAGGGTTTTTGGTGATTCCATATAAATTTCATCAATAATTGTTCTATTTCTTTGAAGAATGACATTGAAATTTTTATTGGAATAGCATTGAATCTGTAAATTGCTTTTGGTAGGATGGCCATTTTAATAATGTTTATTCTTCCAATCCATGAGCAGGGAATATCTTTCCATTTCTTTGTGTCTTCTTCTATTTCTTTTAACAGTGTTTTATAGTTTTCTTTGTATAGGTCTTTTACCTCTTTTGTTAGATTTATTCCCAAGTATTTGATTTTTTTTGCTTTGATAACAAAAGGGATTTTTTTTTTATTTCTTCTTCTTCTGATTTATTGTTTGTGTATAGGAAGGCTATTGTTTTGCGTGTTGATTTTGTATCCTGCCACTTTACTGAACTGATTGATTAGTTGAATTAGTTTTTCTGTGGAGTTTTTGGGGTTCTCTACTACATGAATTTTAAATGTGTGTAATTAACTTCTCCTTTTTGTCACTACTGTTTTCATTAAATTAACAAAAGTCTTCAGAAATATTTTTGTACTCATTGATCAAATGTTTTTATGTTTCATTTCATGCAGAGTTAATGAATCATATTTAAAATTTTCCCATTATATTACATATGTTACAAAATATCTTTCAGTGAGAAACTTTGAAGAAAATATTTCCTATTTTCAATTATTTTGCAATATTAGAATTCTGTAAAAGTGAATAAACTATATATATATGTATATATATATATATAGTTTTCAAATATTGGTCAATTAGTGCCTAGTACCTCATAAAAGTGATGCTTATTTTTACAATTCAAACAATTTTTGCAAATGGATAAAGTAGTTGCATCTTATAGTTAAAGCCTTTTCTTTTTTAATTAAGGTAACATCAGTTACAATGCTGCATGTAGTTCAGAGTTTTCTCTGTTCTTCATTCTTAAAAGAATAGGAACTTTAATTATTAATAGTTAAAAGTTTGTAAATTTTACGTTTTCTATCTTCTAGTATATATGATAGCTTTAGATTTTCAAGACACAATTCGTAATCATTTGTATTTATTATTTGCTGACAACTAATTTTCAATAATAAATTTAAAAATCAAATAAGAAGTCAAATATTTGATTTCAAAAATTCATCTTGTTTTTGAAATTTATTATATCACATTTATTGATAAAGCTCTCCCTACTTTTCCTAGAGCTGCTACCAGAACTTCGAAAGCTTCCCTGGAGCCCAAGCTGTCATAGTCCCCACAATCTTCTACTTCCTCTTGCCACCAATAAAGGCCTTTGGTACCATAATGTTTACAAGTATGTGTACATATACATATACATATACATATACAGACACATATAAAGTTCTCACACTTAGATTTAATTCATTATTATATTTACTCTTTTTTCTAAATTATGAAATTTTAAAAGGGTTATTGACACTTATCCACAAATTATTTATTGTGAATATTTTTTGTATTTAATATCATGAAATATGTATATTTTCCTACAGATGATGAAGAAAGGTCCATTAAATTAAAGATCTTTGAAAATTTCAAAGGAAAGGGTAATTGAATACAAATACAAACTAACATAGGATAAAACCATATATGATAGTTAAAGGGTTTGAAATATTTTATGTCACACAAAGAATAAAATAATTTTGAAAAATTATATTTGATAAGAATGTGAAAATCTTATTGCTAGTATTTACTGACTTCTTGTTTTTGTGACTTGAGCCAATAAAGATGATTCTTGGGAATCAATGGATAGCCCACTAACAGGAAATGTTGGAGGGGACTGAGACAGTTTACTCATGTACCATCTAGTGAAAAAATATAGCACTTACCTTAGAACTGAATGGGTCAATGAGAAACATAGGAAAAGTGCCTCAAAAATAAATACAAAATAATAATTAAATTTAGAATATAAGAAAGTACATTAAATTAATAAAAATATATTTAGCTACTTTCTTAATAGTCAATGATATTTGATTGTATCTGTGATAATATAAAGATTGAGTGAAAGGGATTGGTTGCTATGCAATATACTACATATCTTATGTAACCTAAGGTAAGCCAGAAGAAAGGCCCAATCTAGAGGTGATGCAGAACTAAGCTGAGCAGCAGTAGAAGAGTTTCCTGTGTGGTTGCATCCAGAGCTCTCTTATTCTTGAACTCTGTGCTCACCTGCAGAATCTCTCACGAAGAGAAAAAGGCATCACTAGCCTGTGTATATTCATTTCTTTTCTTTTCTTCTATTCTGGAACCTAGATTCCTACCATGGACTCTAAAAATTTTAAATTCCAGCTCTTTTAAATAAGAGTTTGCATCTGCTTCTTTCCAGGATATATACACGCATTCTTCAAAAGATCAGACATTTTCTTCTAAAAATCAGGTAATTATAATTTCCCAGATATTCATTCTCTTTCTCAACTTGTGCTTATTTAGAATTTTGAGGGAAATGAGATTATAGGAAATTAAAGGTTTATATTCAAAGGGAATGTTAATTCACAATGCAGGTATATATATATATTTTCTTACAAATTATACATATATATATATAGGATTTTCATGCAATCTCTATCTATCTATCTATATTTCTTTGTGTGTTGTTTGTAAGAAAAGGGAATAGAAGTATGACTTACAGATAGGGGAAGAGAACATAGAACATAGGAAAAAGGAAATGACAAAAGATTAACAAGGGAGATGCTTCAGGGGAGTCAGGCGTATTTGAGAGACCATAGGGAACTTTTAAATATTATATATGTTAATAATTTTATTATTATATTATTATTATTTGATGTGATATTGTATGACACAGGAATTGTTAAATTATCTGAAATATGGGTTCAAAGGAAATAAACAAGGACATAAAAAATTCAACCGTACTAAATCATAGTTAATCTTCCCACAGGATTTGTCTTTGGATTTTAGCAACTTGGGTCTATTATACTCCAGTAGAGAACAACAAATATCTTGCAATGATTCCTTTCAAATTTTGTGGAATATTATAATGAGGAAAATGTTTTTCAAATTTTCTCAGTGCTAGATTTTATTTATTATATATTATTAGTTTTGAAGATAAATTTAACTATTTTCATAGTGCATTAAGAAAGCAAACAAGCGTTTAAGGCAAAACAGATGTGAGACCTATCCAGGGCTTCTCAATTAATTGGGGAAGCTTTAACAATAGCAAGGTAAGAGGAGATACCACAGAATGATGACAAATGAAGAATATTGTGGAAAAATAGAAGAAACAATTTTTATGGAAGGATTGTGAGCTAAGTTGCAGGTAGTAGAATATGATTTATAAATCAAATAATTAAAATTTAAAAAATAAGAAGAAAGCACAATTGAGAAGAGAGAGTTTGAATGAAACATGCAGGTTGGAGAAATACTTATGTTGGAAAAGAAGATGTGTACCAGTAGAATTTGGGAAAAAAATGGAGGAAGGTGGAAGTAAAAGGGAGACTGAAAAGGAGGCAAGAGCAGGGGACGGTGAAGAGGGAGTTGAGCTCCAGGCTGTTCAGATAAACTTCTTGCATGGATGTCAATAAAGAAACACATCATCTGTTGCATTTTAACTTATCGGTGAATGACATTTTTATCACTTACAAAATATAAGGTATGTAATTTTATATAAGAGTCATAATTGTGAATGGACAAGTGACAGATTCCAGAAATGGCATACCATTTATAACAACTAGCAAACTAACTGGAAAATATTCATATATTTTCCTTTCCTAAATATTTTAATGTTTAGAATTATACCCAAATTTCTAAGTCTTTGAATTCATTCCCAACATTGTTTTATTCAGCACTAATTTTATTTACTGTTTTCACAATTGGCACTC
Source organism: Talpa europaea (assembly GCF_964194135.1). Taxonomy (NCBI): domain Eukaryota; kingdom Metazoa; phylum Chordata; class Mammalia; order Eulipotyphla; family Talpidae; genus Talpa; species Talpa europaea. Next base: position 66,748,155 of record NC_140083.1, on the reverse strand, counting down.
AATGAAAACATATCCTTTTTTTTTACCTTTTAGTAATGAGTGAAGTAACTTTTTCTAATAAGCGATGTCAATGTCCACCCCATCTGCAGAGAAGACAAGAATTTAAAACAACTAAGTATGATCATGCAGGTATGTGTGCTTTCTACATTTCTTTTTTAAAATTGAAATTAAAATATGCAAGTTTATGCATTATCAAGTACATATACACATACGCACACACACACAGAATTTAAATATTTGTCTTTTACAAAACAGGGAATATAAATACACTTGAGGACAGATGAAGGCTTTCCTCCTCCGTGGTTTAAGAATTTTCATTAGGTTACAAGCACTGAATTAATATTTTTGAACCAATGAAAGATTTGTCAATTGAACCTTGTCATTTCCGTTTTCTTGTGATTTTAAAATATCAATATATTTTTGGGGAAGCAGGAAAAAAGGGAAAACTCTCATTCTGCATCTCTCCCTAATTTAAGTAGCATCATATTGCATAGTCTTTACTTCAACCCAGTGGCTCAAATGAACTCTTTATTATGTAGATTAGCATTTATTTTTTGCTTCACTTTGATTTTTAAAAACTATTCATTGACTATTTAAAATAAAATGACAGAAAACCAGAAATCAAACTGAGAAATATATATATATATATATATATATTCTTTCAATAGGAAAAAGAGAGAAAAATGATCTGAGTAGTTAAGGCTTAAAAAATCAAAGGTGGGAATAGTCACATTTATAAATATACTTGCCATTGTGATTAAATAAATCTTTTAGAGATTTGATATTTGGAGTGAAAGATATGACATTCAGTCAGATAAACACAGGTTGGGACAGGTCCACTGTTTCTCATTGATTCTACTATGACAAGTGAATTTAGGTGATATTGTTGGAGACCTTAAAGAATGAAAATTGAAGAAATTCAAATTTGGGTAGTTTAGAGAGAGATATTTGTAGTAGTAGATTTTGCAGTGAAGAAACTAGAAATTCTTAAGGTAAATCAGCACTATGATAGCAATGATGGTCTTTCATCTCCTGCTTTGAATCTACTGACAAGTCCACAGAGTTACTCATCTGACACCATGTTTACATTAACAGCATTTCCAGCATATGTGTCTAATACATTTCAGATCTCTGCTGAATCTTCCATGTGTTTATGCCAATTTCAATCTTTCCCACTAGTTGCTTTACTAAATCAGCATTGTTATTTCAAATCCCCTGTCTAGAATTACAATAGATCTATCTCCAGATCTGATTTTTAATAATTTTTCTTTTAAAAATGTATCCCACTCAGTGTAGCTTATTGCTCAGACTGGCTGATGTTCTGTCCATTCCCCTGGAGCATCTTACCTATATTGGTGGATCTTCTGTGTGAGGTGGTTCCCTCTCTCCAGAGCTGAGATCATCTGGGATGTAGTAGCCTAAGATCCTTAGCATGGGATGGATTTGTGATCCTTCTCTAGAAGCCAATGACTATTAATCATTGTCAGTACAGGATGCAAGACAGTTTAGATTCCACTTTTCCTCCCAGTAGTATCTGAACTCTTTCTTCCTAGAGGGAAAGAGGTGGATGGTGGAGCATTTATCACTCCTTGCCCCAAAGCAGCCTTTATATTGGGAGAGCCAGACACCATGTGGATTTGATGAGCGTTCCTCAGAGGCAGCCATTTGTTGCAATTTTCTAGTACTCAGAGCAAAGATTGTCAACAAATTTACCCATTACACACAAAAATGTTGGCATTGCAGGCATAACTGTGCCACAGAAGGGAATCTCTCAGGTCTTCTGAAATTCCCTTCTTTCCAAGAACACCCAGTAAAACCAACAGATCCTGTTGGCAAGAGAGTGATCCCCCTTAGTCTATAACTATAGGGGATTCTAGTCTTGCAATAACCTGTTCTTGTTTTGAAGACTATGTTAAAGTTCTTCAGTGCTTCATAGCTACCTCCTCTGATTTGATGAAGTAGTCTGTGTCCTGTCTCCCCACAGACAAAAGGATATGTCCTCTTTAAGACTCAGTTCACTGAATGCTTTTGAACTTGAGCTTTCTAATATATGCAAAATAAGTAATGGCTTCATAGACCAACTTGTTTTGCCCTATTTCAGCTTTTGAGCTGTGTTGTGTGTTGTGTAGTTTACTACACCTAAAAGAGAGGCTGAACTCTGACAAATACTTAAGAGTCTGATGTCATAAGTTTATTTTTCTTCATTAGCTTTTTCTGCTCCATCTTCTTTATGGAAAATCATTGCAGTGATTCTGGGGATCATTTGCCTGGCATCTCTTTCATCTGTTGGACTCTTAGCTATAAAATGTAAGTCACTGTGTAAAATAAAAATATACTTTTTTCCTACTCACATAGTGAAATCCATTGAAAATAATACATTTTTGATCCACTCTATTCCATAATCAAGTGTAATAATCTCTACAGAGACTGAAGATGATTTCTCACAGTCAAATCAAATTTTTATTCATTTAAAAATGCATCATGAACTTTACTTACTGCTTATTTTTTTTCATCTTTGCTTTACCAAAAGTTGTCATTCCTTTTCTTTTGAAATATTTTTATATGACTGTGGAAAGTTTGCTTACATTGTTAAGAGAACAAAATTCTCATCCCTTGTGATCAATTATTTTATGAACTTGTCATACTATAGTTTTATTTTATTTTTTATATCTCTATTACATTGAGTTCTTCAATGTTTTTCATTCTTTTATTTCTTATTTAAGTATAGTGCCTGGCATAAAGGATTGTCCAGTTATTTTTCTCTTTGAGTCTAAAAATGATCTTTCTGAATTCTCTTCAGTGAATCAGAAATCATTTAATGCAGAAGGACATCCAGGAAATAACTCCTACAACAAGGAAGCACATAAAGCAGGTAATCATCAAAGTTTTGAAATCATATTTTTATTGATGGGAGAGTGTACTTTGTATCAGCCATTTTGCCTTAGTACATGTAACTAACTATACACAAACAAGCAGATATGAGTGAAATCTACTAGTAGGACTAAGTATTTTCATGTAGTGATATGTGATGTCGTTTTTGGAGTTCTTGGGTTTGGAGTGCGGGGTCCTTGGGTTCACTCTGGGAAAGGTTTCACCAGAGCTCCCTTTTCAATGACAGGTGGCACGTTTCCCAGGTGAGTTTCTCCATGAGGTAGAGATGTTAAGTTATAAAGAGCAGGTTTACTTGAAAAGGGGCAGAAGAGTAAAAGACACTTGCATAACACAAGCAGGCTGGAAGAGCTGCCCCCAAAGAGACAGGTTTGTTGAGGGACAACTGCATGGTTGCAGATGGGCAGCCTTGAAGAGAGCTGCCTCCGCTGAGGGAGGTCAGTGAAGTCCCGGCATGGCACAAGTTCCAGGCAGGCAGGAAGGCTGCTGCCCTGCAGTGGGACAGAGAGTTGGCAGCAGGAAGCACCTGCATAGGCACAGGTGGGCAGAAGGACTGCTGTCCCATGCCAGTGCAGAGATTGGGAGGGGCTTGCTCCTTGCTTGTTGTTGACTTTGAATAAACTATGTAGAATTTGAAAGGGGCCTGATTTCTACGATGGCCTCATCTCCATATTTTCACCTTTAGGTCTGTGCTCCTGACACCCGCTACAGCAGTCCGATGCATGTTTAGGTTTTGTGCTTTGTGATCCAGGCATTGGCGCCTAGGGATCTTAGTTCCATTAGCTGGGTTAATGGCAATGTTAATTCCTCTATCTACACCTCCAGCTCTTTGCATTGTGTGAGCCGGATTTCTGGTCTTGTATGCCTGCTTTCCAGTTTTTCTATTCTTATACTCCATCAGAAGGGATTCAGGAATACTCTTACCTTTTTTTTTTTTAATAGTTTGGAAATATCCTCCTTGTGAAAACAACTGGCATCAGCGTGGAGCAAACTGCTACTTTTTCTCAAAAACAAAGCAGCTTTGGACACAATGTTCCAGTTATTGCACTGGTTTAAATTCAGTCTTTCTTAAAGTGGATATTGAAGAAGAGATGGTAAGAATAAAAAAGATTCTCTTTCTCAAATTTTAGCGATTATTTTTTTAACATTAAAAATGACAGCAATCACTAAAGATTTTTATTTCTCTAAAGCATCTTCTATATGGCAGTCACAGGTATTTTTACAATTTGAGTGTAATTTTAAATGTTAACTTTAATACTTGAAGGGTCTTTCTCAGCTTTTAGGATAAAGTACCAATAATTCTTTGTTACATTTTGATAATTCTTACTTGTTATTAAGCTTCCTCTGCTATTAAGGACTCCTCACCACACTGTTCTAGGAGCAGCCTGCCCTGGTCTCACTGTTAATGAGTGTCACTTCTTCACATCATGAACCCTGTGTTTTTTCATGTTTTTTTTTTTTCCCTCAAATTTTTGTTTACTCTGACTGTGACACATTTTATCTTCTCCTCTCATCCCAGTATCTCTTTTCTTGGTTGTTGCATTCTCCTTTTTTAAGCTCTAATTTATAAGACAATCCCTTTGAAAAACATTTTGGGCTCTCCATAATCTGTAAAGTCCCTGCTATTTCTCTCCTTTGATTCCCTTTTGCCATTCTTGTTCTTTTTTTTCAGGGCCTATTAAGTAACCACAGCTCTTATAATTATTTCTCATTTTTACAACCCATAATAAAAGAAAATGACTAAAATATAGACAAAAAGGTGTTCATCAATGAAAAGTCATCAAAGAGTTGACATCCAGTTATAATGATAGATCATAAAAATAAGATTAATCCTTTCAGATTCTCTGCATATAACAGAGTATAAAGGGAAGTTTATAAATGAAATAAAGTTATTAAAATAATTATGCTCCTCTTAGGGAAAATTTTACTTTCTGATTTATATTTCTCTGTCTCTGCAGAATTTTGTAATGCAGTTGGCAAAGATAAAATGTGAAATGCGTAAAGAAAAGTTTTTCATCAGTTTATTATACAATAGCAAACAATTAAAATGGGCTTGGCTTGATGGCACAAATTTTACCCTGAGCAAGTAAGTCTCTTACTGTTTAAAATTCCACCTAATAATCCTCTTATTTTCCTCTAAGTCTAAATATTTAGTGCATACAGACAGATATTAGATTATATAACAAATTTATCTATAGAATATCAACCAGGAAATGATTGGTATAAATAGAGAGTACATGGAGAATAAATGAAAAAAATGAAGTGAAAGATGACAGTACTAGGTAAACATTTAAGTTTCACAACTCATTTAGATTGCTCATTAGTTTTCTGCAATTTATTAAGAGGTAATTGAATAAATTTTCACAAATTTTCAAAGTAACATATCAGACATGTCATTTTAAGTTTAATGTTTGTTTAACCTCAGGACATGCTCAGAAGTAGTTTTCTTGAAGTGTCTCTCTCCTTGTATTTGTGGTCACAAATTGTATTTGTGGCCACACATTGTATTTGTATTTTAAGACACAAACTGGTTGCTTAAAGAAACAGAACTCTATTCTTTCATAGTTGAGAATGCAAAAGTTTGTAGTCAAATTACTGGTAGATTTGATTCCTGTGGAAGTTCTGTAACAGGGTGGTCCCCAGGCTTCCTGTCCTATAACAGTTCCTTTTCTTGAAGGATCTAGCTGAAATTTTCTAGGGAAAATTTTTTACTTTTATTTATTTATTTTTAAAGATTGATTTATTTATTTTATACAAGAACCAGGGTACAGGCTGGATGCGCAGGAGGGTGGGATTCACTAGAGACAGAGTGGGGAACAGAACAGGCAGACTGAGGAAATACACTGCTGGGGGGAGCAGCAGAAAGACAGATCTGCTGAGCCATGTGGGACCCTCTCCAGCAGGTGAACCGGTGCTGCAGAGGCTGCTGACAGCTTCACAGCGCACCACTCAACCTCCTGCACTGCCAGGCGAGGCCCAAGGCAAAATTTTTTAATTGATTTTGAATAATTATTTGTTGTACTGTATATACTGTAGAAATTCTTTATCAAAATACTGATATGTAAAGGAAATACATTAGCCTCATTGAAAATGGAAGATATTAAAACTCCTGAACTATAGACATGCTGGCTGGTGACCCTTGGGTTCATGCAAATATACACCTCCTACTTCACTTTGTTTCTTTTCTGCTTCTTCCTGTTTCCACTTCTCTCTTAAAAGGACAGTCTCATTGGATTAGAGTCCCAATACAATAAGATGTTATCTTGATTCTTACCTTAATGACATTTACAAGGAAACAATTTCCAGATAACATCACATTGTGAGATTCTGGAGGTAACATGCATTGTTATTCCACCCGTCATATACTTTATCAGAAAGAAAACTAGATCTCAACTCAGATAATTTCATTAACATCTAGAAGTAGATAGCACAGAATTGCATTCTGGAAAAACAGTACATAAAAGTGTAGAATATAGTATAGTTATAGTTTCATTGTGCTATGATGATACAACTCAATTTGCAATGTTTTTCATCATGGCACAGACACTTCTATGTATTCACTCATGCATTATAAAGCAAGACCACCAACAATTGATTGTGGTAGCTGAAAGAAAAAAAAATTCCCCTCTATTAGTGATAAAATAACCCCAGTAAATTGTCTGAAATTTAAAAATAAATTTTCCCTACTAAAAAATTAGCAAAAAAGAAAAAACATAGAAATGTGTCTACATTTGTCTACAATTAATTAGTACGAAGTTAATCAGATTATACATGAAGTAGTGCCTGAAGATTTGACACAATGCAATCATTCTGAATAATGACCTATATAGTACAATATCTCGATATTGGTGGCCTATACACCCACACCATTTTGTAATATTTGCAGATATTCTGACAATTTGTATTATAAATATATTCTTGAAACTTATTGCAGCAATGAAAAATTGATTTTGAAAAACAAATTTTAAGATGTTGCTCTGATCAGTTGTGTTTTTCAAGGTTGTTTTACTAATTTACAACTCCAATTTCAACATTCATTTTAAAACAGTTACAATTGACACTTACAAACATAGCCAAATATATTTAAAACATATATTTGTAGCAGTCAAAAAATAAATGAAACTTTCTTTCTATCATTTATAAACTAAGATAGTGATTCACTCTATCCTTTAAAGTTCGTCTCCACTTTTAAGTTTTATATTTTGTGCTTTATAATGGATACTTTCTTATAGCCCTAATTACTTTTTATTGATTTTTCATTTTATTTACTGCAAAGCCATTCCCATATCTATGTGATTCCTAATATGATCAAGTATAATGCTGATATCGTTTTGCAGAGTGTGGGGGGACTTTGGGTTCACTCTGGGAAAGGTTTCCCCAGAGCTCCCGTTTCAGCGGCAGGCGGTGAGTTTCCCAGGTGGGTTTCTCCATGAAACAGATATGTTAGTTTTATTTAAAGAGCAGGTTTATTAGGGAAAGGAAAAAGGGACAGGTTTGCTGAGAGAGGACTGCATGGTTGCAGGCGGGAGGCCTTGAGGAGAGCGGCCTCTGCTGAGGGAGGTCAGTAAAGAGAAATCCTGGCATGGTACAGGTCATGGCCAGGCAGGAAGCTACTGCCCTACAGAGGGAAAGAGTTGGTGAAAAGAAGCACCTGCATAGTTGCAGGTGGGCAGTGGGAGTGCAGAGACTGCAGCCCTGAGCCTTTGCAGAGACTGCAGTCATAAAGTCTTCTGTCTGGGAGGGGCTCACACCTTGTGAGCCATCAGTTGATTGCTAATTTTGGATAACTCTGCAGAATCTGAAAGGGACTGGAGGTTCCACAATGGGCTCAATCTCCATATCTTTACCCTTGGGCCTGTGCTCTAGACACTCCCTAAGGCAGTCTGATACCAGCTTGGGTCTTATGCTTTGTGATCTAGGCATTGGTGCCCAAGGATCTTGGTTTCTATAGCTGTGTCAATGGCTATGCTAATCCCTTATACCCCCACCTCCTTGTGTGAGTCGGGTTTCTGGTCTTGTGGTGCCTCCTTTTCAGTTTTTTTCAATTCTTGTCCTCCATCAAAGTAGATCAACATGTTTGCAAAAGTCAGTTTAGAAAACCCTGGAAATTGTTGAAATATCAATATCTTAATTTCCCAGTCTTCACTTTCACAATTTAATGTGGTGAGTAATTAATAACAGAGACTCTGAAGCCAAATTTTCTTGATTAATGTCTTGTTAAGTCCCAGAACAAATTAGGGTTAATTAGGCAGCTTCAGGGACACTGTAGGCAGAGAGTTCATTCGAGTTAAAAGAGGCTTCTGAGATAAGGACAGAGAAATTCTGGAGGGCTAATAAGGGCAGTAAATTTTAAGATTAAAATTTAAGACTAATTGGGACAGTAAATTTTAAGAGACCTTGGAAAGAGGAGGTAAAAAAGAGAAATTCTAAGATAAGAGCTGGGAAAAGAGGAATATCTGTTTGGAGGCGTATAACCACTAGGAGAAAGAGCCAATCACAAAATAGGATGATGAGATTTTTAGAATAGAGAAAAAAGGGCTTAAATATTCCCTAGACACTGGCCCATAACTGTTTCTTTTTCTCCTCCTTGGCATCACTGCCTTGGAGTCCTAGCTTTTGTTCTTTTTCTTCTAAATAAACTTTTTCTTACTTTCTTGAATAAAGTTTGCTTCTCTCTGCTTACTTATCTAAAAAGTCTACGAATTCCTTTTTACGGCTTCTTGGGACAAGAAACTGGTGGCTCCGTTTTATATCAGGGTTGCCCTATAACAGCTCAAGGGCTAAATTAACGTACACTGGCTTCATTGTCTCTGCCATTTGGGTGATGTTAGCATTCAAACAAGTTGTATTTTAGTTTCTTTCCCATTGATACTGGAATTGTCAGGCCTAGTCTCCCAGCCAGGAAGGGATCCCAGGCTGCAGGGCAGTGCTGAGCCCCGGCCACTAGACCCCCAAGGGTTGGTGTCTCACGAAGCCGCAGCAGGAACTTCGCAGACGCTCAGGCAAGCAAGCGAGAAGAGGCAGGTTTGTTTTGAGAAAGAAAAAGTTTATTGAGGAGAAAAAGAACAGAAATAAAGTGGGACTCCCAGGCCAGGGAACCAGGCCTGGGAGGGGCAAGGAAGCCAAAGTGGAGTCTTCTCTCAGGGAATATAGACCTTCTTTCCCTCATTATTCTAAAGCTCCACCAGTCTCTTTGTGATTGGTTAGTTTTCAGCTGTCTCACTTAATCTGCTACTGAGCGGGGGATCTTTACATTCCTTATCTAACAGGTTTGTAGTCTCCCAAAATAGCACCCCTGCATTCTAGGAAAGAGAAAGTCAAACATCAGCTATTGAAGAAAAACAGACTGGTGCTTACTGGTCTCAGTGCTGACCCCTTCTTATCTCCCCCTTGAATAAATATCCCTGCACTCTGACAAAGGGCAGGACGGTGGTCTTTCAGACATGAGTCTGCTGCCCTTCTAATTTGTCCATAAATTAAACCACTCTCCGTTTCCCCAAACTCCACTTCCCTTTATCACCTGAGGGAAACCAAGGCCAGCGTTAACAATGTTGTCCTTGGTCCTGGGATGTTTGTTTTTCGCAGTGGAATTAGTTACATTCCTCTAGTTGTCCATATCTCTGAAGCCTTCCTAAACTCTTCATAGATGTCCCCTCCTGCAATGTCCTTGAGACTGCCTAATTCTCCCTAACTTGCCCTCGAATTCACCATCATTTATAAAAAAAAAAAAGGTGACTAAGAGGACCTACTTAATAGGGTATTTGAAAAACTTACCTTAATGATAAATTGCAGCATGTAGAAGGTGTCTGTTACATAAACTCCATGAAGATAGTAGCTCACATTTGTCCCTTCTTCCTCTGAATCTTAACAATAAATATCAAATAAATCTTCAAGTATAAAAATCTAATTAAAATATATGATTTCTCCTATGGAATCTTGTCAATATTATGTAAATTACCTTACAATATTCCCACAATTAAAGGATATGATTTTTCAATTCAGCTCTGTGTTTAAATTAATACTTCAGATATATCTATAATCCTAAGTGGCTGCATCTTCATTTCTTTCTTTTTTTAAGATTTATTTATTTATGCATACAAGAACTGGGGTACAGTCCAGAAGTGCAGGGGGGTGAGAGGATTCACCAGAGACAGAGTGGGGAACAGAACAGGAGGATTGAATGAATACACTGCTGAGGGGAGCAGCGGAAGAGTCAGGAGATGTATGCTATGCCATGTGGGTTGCTCCCTGGCCAGCCTGCGATTGAACTTGGGATGGAACTCGTGCTGCAGAGGCTTGCGGATTGCTTCACAGTGCTGTGCTTAACCCCTTGCACCACCAGGGAGGCCCTGCATCTTCATTTCTAATGCTATACTTTCATGTAGTTATCACATGCCCTTCTTTAGGAATTAGAGTACATTTTTCATGACACTTCCTGAATTGCTTTTTCCATCCGATATATATTTGCTCATTTGAAATAATTGTCTACATTAACTAATATGAGGATCTTTACACTTGAAGGAATAAGCTAAACTTTTACAGAAAAGAATCAATTGTTACTGATGATTAATAAGTTTGCTACACTATATATGCAATAGAATATGTTTTGTGTTTATCAAAACGCTAATGTATAAAGACTATATGGAAACCTCAGTGAAAATGGAAGCACTCTGAAATTGTTTGAGGTTGTAGAGATTATAGTTAGAATTAAGGTTAGATTTTGGAAGACACAAAATATTTATTTGCATTGTGAAGAACTAGGAAAGTGGTTTTTTTCTGTTATTTATTAATAACTTTTCCAAAATATTATGGTTGTTAATAATATAAATTTTATATAATGCAGATTCAACATATAATGGAAATTATTTCTCTTCTAGGCTTCCAATTCTTGGACAGAAACCTGATGTTAATAAATGCATACATATAAAAAATGGCCGGATCAATGCTGAAGATTGCCAAATTGATGGCTACTGTATCTGTAAGAAGACAATCTAGTTAGATCAGATAAATACATGAGAATGAAAAGAAAGAACATCTAAGATTTCCCACGGTGATGACTTCAACTATGTGAAATATTTATTTTGCTAAAAATCAATGTCATTACATATTGATATCATGCATTTTTAAAAAATTAATTAATAATATCTCACAGTAAAGATATAATAAACACCATATCAGTAACATATAAAATAATCAAAAGAAAATAAGGGATTTAAAAATTTAAGTGTTTTAGAAAAATCAAGATTTTACAAGTCATCAAAGTTGTGGTCCTCAAAGTAATGGAGGTGATGAGATGCATGTGCACACCTATAAATATGCATATATTCTAAACTTTATACAAATCAGATATAATGATATATTAGATCCAGTATATAAGAGAAAAAGTGTTCAAGTATGACTTCAGTTTTTGTTTGCTTTAGTTTTTAACATATCAGATTTAAAGATGCCTGAAAAAGTAGTATTAAAGATGGATGGATTCCTTTTACTAAATGTAAAAATTCTTTAAAAATTATATTTTAAATCCTACCTTCCTATCTGTCTATCTATCTATCTATCATCATCATTATCTGCCTACCTATCTATCTGACAGCTTAGGCATATATAAATTGATTGCCCCTCACTAAATGAGAGTTCAGTACAAAAGTTAGAGGTGAGTTCTAACTGACAGATTTTTACTGATTTGTGTAGTATCCTGTTGTGGTACCTATGCATCTTACAATTCTTGAGGAGAACTTTTACTTTCCTTTTGTAGCAACAGGCACTGACCACAGAGATTTGAAATATAATGTTTTTACCTTATGTTCAACAAAAAGGCTCAGTGCCTATTCAGTGCTACTTAGCTAAAATCCTGAGCTTGAGACATCAAAAAGTGACCAATTATCAACTTAGGTGTCTTAGTGCAGAGTGAGAACCCAATGGCCCGCAATACTCACCACACACTGTTTCCAACTACAAGGGGTTGAGAAGCCACAGCACAGCCAACAAACTCTTCACAACTTCGACATGAGGGTCTTGCTTCAGTCCAGGCTTGTTAGTGAGAAGAGATGTGCAGTAAGAGCTAACATTAAGATATTTTGAAGTAAATTATGTTTTCGTGTTTCTCTACATACACATGGACAATGCCAATTTTTTTCCAAAATGGATGTTAACAAGTTGGTCACCATTATTTGGATGCTTCTCTTTCTTGCAGATGTCTCATTTTATAAAGTAGCTACAGGTAGAGTCAACAGCAAAGAAAGATTTACAAATGCATGGTTGTCACATTATTTTCTTTCTTTCATGGAAGTCTGAATAAGGTATTCCTGAATTTGAAGCAGAATTGTTACTTTGGCTTTAAAGTTAAAAACTTAACTTAAAGTTTTAACTTAATGCAAAAAGAGGGAAATTTTGTGTCATATCTCTCTGTTCAATATCCCTGATTAATTTTGTAACTGTCCATAAAATTGTAACTGCAAAATGATAAGAAATCTGCTAAAAGATAAATGTAGTAACTTAATTCCAAATAAATAATTTAAAAGTATTGGATAACATATCAGTGATCAAATATAAACAAAGTATTAAAGAATAACTAAAGGGGCCTCCCTTGTGGCACAAAGGGGTTGAGCACAGCGCTGTGAAGCTGTCTGCAGCCTCTGAGGTGCAAGTTCGATCCCCGGCAAGGGAGATAAACCACATAGACAGCAGACATCTCCTGACTCACCTGCTGCTCCCGTTGGCAGTGTATTTCAGTCATTCTGCCTGTTCTGTTCCCCACTCTGTCTCTGGTGACTTCTTTCACCTCCCACACCTCTGGCCTGTACACCAGTTCTTGTAATCATAAATAAATCTTAAAGACAAATAACTGAAAATCAGCAGGTCATCCAATGGCAACTATTTCTTCCTTTGATTGAAGCTGCAAAGGGATTGTCTTTACTCCCTGGAAAATGGTAGGATAAGACCTATAAGGAGCAATCTGGTGAGCTCTCAGTGAAAATGAAGAACCATTAGAAGCTGACTATTTGATTGAAAATAATGTCAGGTGCTTTAACCCTAGGAAAAGGGTATGCAGAGTTAGGCAAAATGTAAGTGAATTCCTAGAGCTTGTATATTTGTGTGATCTTCACATTAAAGAAAGTATTGTCCATAACAGACTTTCTGGTGTATTATAAATTTCTACAGTAAAATTGTAGAAGCCAAAATTGTTCACTGGGATTTTGAAACATACACATTTAACACAGTATAGGCTGTAATGTGGGCTCAATAATGTTAAAATTCTGTTTTTTGAGCCAACTCAAAAAACAAAACTGGTAAGCAAAGGAAGGGATTTTATCATTTACCTTGCTTTTTCTTAAACTACCATATTTCACAGTAACAAAATAATTGGTGGATATATTTTCTAGAATACAAAAGCAAGCATTATGAGAAATGGTTACATGTGTTTACATATGTGATAAAATTTGTTTAACTGTACACACACAGACACTCAAATAAATGCATGTAAAACCGGTAAAATCTGATTGTACCGATGTCAATGTCCTGTTTTTAACAATGTACTTATGTAGAATATTACTATTGGAGACATTTGAGTAAATGTGCAAATGAGCTTTCTGTACGCTATTACTATTGCTATTTTCTGTCAATCTATATTCATTTCCAAATAAAAGTGAAAGTAAAAGCAGAAGTTGCCAAAAGACAGTGTATTTATTCCTTGTTGCTAACACAAGCTGGTCTCATTTTCTTTCTTTGTTATGTCTCAACTAGTATATTGCTCCTTTCACTAAAGTCACAATATGTTATATTCTTTAACAAAATGTTTCATTCCACATGAGTGGTGGTAAATTCAGAATGATTGAAATAATAAATGTTTTCAAACAAAGCTTACTAGAGACATTGCTCATCTTAAAAACTACTTCTTGCTGATTCTGGACTAGAAGATTTGTCATTCACATTTGCAAATGTTTCCTAACTGATTACTCTTGGTACATAAGAAATTCACTCTCAGTTTCACTGTTCTTCAAAGTGAACCTAAATATGTAGCTCAGTGATAGACTTACTCATAAAAACCTGCCTAAAAAAAAAAGAAAACAAATAACAGCAAAAATTTATGAAAGAAGTCCACAATTTTCCAATGTTCATCCTCCTAGTGTCTCAAAATTCCCTTGAGATAATGTTGATTATCCATTTTGTTTTCAGTAAAACGAATTACAACCAGTATCTAAAGTAGGGTTGGACTGATTTCAGTGTATCTGTGTGTCTAACCCACTGGCCATTGTAATTTGTGTCCAGTCTTAATTTCCACAAGATGAAGAAGAGTCTCAGAGGATTCTGACAGGAATGAGGAAAATAAGAACATTTGAGCATTTGTATTAATTTGTCCTAGCTATGAGATTTCAAAATTTGAATGAGTTGCCTTGTATGGCTTCAGATGAACTGAAATAATTTAGAGCACTTGTGTGTGTGTGTGTGCAAGGAACAGTAATGGGAGATCACTCTCCTACCTTTTTGATCCCTGCATTCTCTAGCTGAATTAAGAAAGTAGAGAACAGAGCACAGAAGTACACATGGAAATAGCACACATTTTTTGTAAAGAAAATGAAAATCCACACAATAAACGGAGTCAGAGAGATGTTCTGATTTTAAAAGTATATTGAAGATGTCTGTGGAGAAACACTGCTTGGTTTCAAATGTAAGTTTTTTCAAAAAATTAGTGAGTCCTATCATACTTAGTTTTCTCACTGGTAAAATGAGAACAATTATGTGTCTTCTTCTTATGTCAGTCTCAGAAATAAATGAGCTAATATACGCTAAGTGTTTTAATTAGTATTCAGCACAATTGAATAATGTTTCTTATTTGTGGAACTTTATACTAAGTACATATACTTAGTTTACCCATGTTCCCTCTATTTTTAAATAGTTTTAAATTATTTTTTTAAAAAGATTTGATGCTAAAACATTAAAAAAATATATTCTCACTCTGACCTTTTATTACAGACAAAAGGAGGCGCTGCGCAGGTAAAGTGAGAATTTCCTGTATTGTGGTCCGGAACAAATTAGAAGCTCATGATTTTGCTGCTTCTGGTTCACACTGTCCATCCATTCTCACCAATAGAGAGGTGATTCAAGAACACTGTGTACGTGGAGAATTTCTCTTTTTCTTTTAACATTTTTCTTACCCAGCTTTCTGATTCGTAGGCCTCCAGCTAATTCCATGATCTGGCCTGGATCTTCTGGAACAAGGGCGGCTTCCCTGCACTGAGCTGGAGCTTCCTTCCTCATGGCAGGTAAGTGCAGCCCAAGCCACTCAATTAAAATAATAAAAGCACCCAGAAAATATATGTCATGGATATTGCTAATTTCAGGGCAGGGATGGGAAACGCATGATATTTTTAGGTTTCATATATGCCATTATTTTCCTCTGAATTTTATTTCTATGATTCTCTATTCCGTAAAACAGAAATTATTTTGTGAAGCTTCTCTAAAGGTAAAAGGATGGTTTCTGACAGGGATAGCAATAAATACTTAGAGGATTGATTTACATGGTTCAATTATGAGCAACACAGTTTGAGCAGAGAGATAAATAGAAAATGCCAGATATTAATGCCTAATGCTTACAAGTTTATACAAATTTACCATTTTGTTTTGACATCCAAAGGCACTCAGATGAACAGTTTGACACATTAGACTGTTAATGACAACAATCTTAAGGAGGGTGCTGATGTTAATGCAGAATTTTCTAATGTTCAATTGTTTGAGGGGAAATGCTTATAGGAAAGTAATTTTGGGATGGAGAAAATTTAGTGTCTTCTAACCAATGGTTGCTTATGTATCACCATTCAAAATATGTAAAACAAATGCAGGTCACCCTGGTGTCACTCTTTAAACTGTTGGGGAGCCTCTCATCATATCAGATCCAGGGCATCCTATGCCTTTTCTTCCCCATTCAATATCTTCAGAACTATGAGCAGCCTGACATTTATCAGAACAGGAACTTTATTACAATTTAAGAAGGGCATACTTTCAGCAAGTATTGTTTTAACACTGATGACATGTTACATGAAAGACTATAGGACCCAACAAACTCATTTTACTTCTGAGTCTGATACCTACTAGCTTTGATATCTTGAATAAACAGTATTATTAATGAATGCTAACTTTTCTCTGCTGCATACTGGGAATCATTCCTCTTGTGATATTTCTTGAGAAAATAAAATTTACTCTCTGCTGTGAAGAACAAACCAAAACTTAGTGTATGTTGATCTTCTCTTATTCCAGATCTCCATATTTCTATGCCAAAATAGAAAGAAAGAAAGAAAGAAGGAAGGAAGGAAGGAAAGATCTGGTTATACTATATACTAAGATGGATCTTAGTATACTAAGATGGATCTCAGGAAAGGGAAAAAATAAGGATAATTCACAGAGGAATGCATTTTTAGCATTACTTGGAGCTTTCAATGATTTGTCTTCATTTTCAAATGTTTCGCTGGCAAAGTGATTATATTAGCAAGCCAAAAAATGTTTTGGATTCCCTCCTTCTAGTTCTTGCTTTTAAGAACCTATGTATTTTTCCTAGAAGTGATCACTCTACCTCCCTTTTCCTACAGCTTTTCAGACCACTCTGTGGAGGTGGATTTCTGGGATCTTAGGAGTAATGTGCTTTTTGTTGATGGCTGCTTTGGGAATTGTGTTGAAAAACTGTAAGTTTTGCTTGACAAATCTATAAAAATTTCAAAACTTTGATGAGAAGATTTAATAATAAGTGTTTTATTCATGAATATGCAATATTTTAATATTTGCAAACTTGTATCTAATAGTTTCTAATCATTTTTATAGATTTTGATCTACCAAGTAGTGAGCCAACAGTTTCTCCAGGAACCACCATTGAATTCCAGGAAGGTAGGTTCCATAATTTGTAAACCTTGGGACTGATAGAGGATGAAATAGATAATTTCCTATTTTGCTCACACAAACTCATTAAGGAATATTCTAATCTAGTTGTACAAGTTGACCTACAAACTGTAAGATAGTATCATTTCATTGTTCTCCAATATAAGAATAACATTACATTGAATACATTATTTATATATTGATATTAAAATGTAAAATTAACACTAGCCTGTAATGACCTAATTTTTCCTGCATAAGTGTTCACATTTAAGTAAAAATATCAAAACTAAGTTGTAGTACTTCTCCCAGCTAATCCTAATTAATTTGCAGTTTGCTCATAAACTATTAATTTCTATCTCTTTACCTTGTTTATCTTCTGTGACTCAGAATTCAGTTCCTCATGTCTTATGCTCTTTATTTATCCACTGAAAAGCCAGCTCAAAATTCACTTTTGAAGTATTTTATCCAAATGTTTTCCATGTTGTCTTAGCATTTTCTGTGACCATATCTCATTTCATGTTTATGTTTTTGCCATTCAATTTTTTCCTGCTCATTGGAATATGATTGGCATAAAACATCGTGTATATTTAAGGCTCACAGATTGTTAATTTGATAAACATTGTGATATGATGATACCATAGTATCAGTTAGCACCTCTATTATATCCCATAATTACCATTTCTTTTTGTGTTGAAAAAATTAAGATCTACTCTTTATTGTAAATTATAAGTATATATTAGACTAATATTACCTGCTTTTACAATGCTGCAAATTAGATACTTATAATTTATTCATGTTCTAACTGGAAATTTATATCCTTTGATTCATCTTCTAATTTCATATCCCACTGACCCCCTCATTGTAGTCACGTTAGCACCACTCATTTGGCTACAATTTGAGTCCCTACCATGTGTCATGACTTTTGTCACTGAGGATGGTAAATATTCAGGACACTACAGTGTAAACTGTAACATGAGACTTCAAACTAATTGTTTTTGGTATCTTCCTTTATAAAATAAAATACCCAGCACACATATCAGAATTCTTCTGACATACAAAATTCTTTATTTTCCAGGAAATATGCTACAACACTTTGTTCCTTTAAAGATCTCTAGGATCTAATTTATTTTTAGATCTATTTACTCCAGAGTACAGAAAAAAGAACACGTTCAACAGAAAAATATGTTTAGCTATATCTAGAATATTTCAAATTTATACTCAGATTTTCAAAAATTTTGTGGAAAAAATGAATAGATTACAAATAATTTTTCAACGAGTAAAGAGCACTGAAATATGATCTCCAATCTCAATGGCTATGTGTTATTTTTCTTTTAGACTCTGGATACAGTTCTTGCCAAGAAAGATGGATTGGCTATAAGTGCACCTGTTACTTTATTTCCCGTGAATTGAAAACTTGGGAAGAAAGTAGAGATTTCTGTGGTTATCATAATTCTACTCTGCTTCGCATACACAACAGAGATGAATTGGCATGTATTTAATTCTGGCCTTATATGTTTTTTGGTCTGAGAAAATGCACCATCTCAATGAACTGAATAATTTGATTCAAAACTTTAATCAGATAGTATTGGGTATTTATTTTTTTAACTGATGATTTACTAATATTCTACAACTTGAAACAACTGTTATAAAATCTCTATGAAATTTGTCAATGATTTGTGTTGTTAGATGAGACTTCAAGGCAAATGTCAAGTAAAATACAAAAACTATTTTAGAGAAAATTTAAAGATATTATAGGTTAATTTTATTTAAGAACACAACTAAATATTTGTAATTTTTGATCTTTGATTGATAATTTATTTTGTAATTCTGAATATTTTGGCATCATTTTGGGATGTGGAATGAATATGAAATATATGATCATAAAACATATCCAATTCTTAAGAAAAAGTGAAACCTTTTTCTCATCCCATGCAGTATCTATGCTGAACATAGGTTGAGAAAATTATAATCACAAAATTTATCCCCAAGACAGAATCAAATTTGAATCAAATACAGAATCAAATTTGAATGTTCTCCTTACGAAGAAAGCGTTTTTTGAAAATGCTAAACTCCATTTGTAATGATTTTCATTGTGTCTAGTGCGGGATTTCATGATATTTTTTTCCATAAGCGGATGGGTCTAGTATATGAGGATATATAAGACTTGTGACTACCTCTTAAACTAAACATTAATGCTTTCAGTTTGTGTGATTGAAAGGCTAAATCTGATGCTGGACACTTACTTTTAAAAAAATATGTTACCCCAGAGTAGATTTAATTAGGTCAGTTTGTTTATTTCTGTTTCTAAGCAGAACTTTATGAAGTTCAATGGAGGCTTTTACTGGATTGGAGTCACCTACAGTGAAAAACACTATGACTGGGTGTGGGAGGATGGCTCTAAAATCTCCCCGGATCTGTAAGTTGCTGCCAGTCTAGAGATTCTCTGTTTTTTGTTTGTTTGTTTGTTTGTTTTTAAAGATTTATTTATTTATTTATACAAGCACTGGGTGCAATCAGAAGCGCGGGAGGGTGAGAGAATTCACCAGAGCCAGAGTGGGGAGCAGAGCAGGCAGACTGACGAACGAAGTACACTGCTGAGGGGAGCAGCGGGCGCAGGAGGAGAGATCTGTGCGCCCTGTGGGACCCTCGCTGGCAGCCAGGGATTGAACCGGCGCTGCAGAGGCTGTGGGCAGCTTCCCAACCCAGCGCTCAACCGCTGCACCACGGGTGGAGGCCTGAGATTCTCTGTTCTTTATGAGTTAATGCTTATCTCACCACTGATGTAGCCAAGATATTCTTTTCAGTCTATGAGCATGCGGAAAAACTAGGTTCAACAGAAAAACAATCTTAGCTGCATCTGAAAATATAAATTATGCTCAAGCGACATGACGTTTGTGTAATTGTGACCATAGTAGAGCTTGTGACACTGTTTTTTTTTTCTCTTTAATGGGTATATGTGTGTGCACAGATGTGACATTCTCAGAGACTGTCCAGAGGAAACATTATAGCCATGATTTTCTTTATTTTGCTGGATCCAATATTCTCAGCTTCCTTTTACAAATTTTCAGTTATTATTTTCTGATTTTTTTATTTTATTAAAGATTTATTTATTTATGCATACAAGAGCTGGAGTACAGGCCAGAGGTACGGGGTGGTGAGAGGTTTCATTGAGACAGATGTGGGAAAAGAACAGACAGACTGACTGAAATACACTGCTGAGGGGAGCTGCAGGTGAGACAGGAGAGGTCTGCTATACCAAGTGGGTTCCTCCCTTGCCACTGGGCATGGAACTTGCTGCAGAGGCTGCAGATTACTTCACAGTGCTGTGTTTAAACCCTTGCGCCACCAGGGAGGCCCTTTTCTGTATATTTTTAGTTTTTTAAAATCTCATTTTCGTAAACATGGAATTTTCAGCATCAGTCAAATTGTATGCCCTAACTTGTTTTCCTAGACTAGTTTAGTTAATATAGTATATTCAAAATTGAAGAAAAGTATATCATATATCAAATCCACTAAAAACAAAGACAAAATACTCAGTCTTTGTGTTATTAGCTATTGAGACAATAACCTAGGTTTCATAGTTTACTCTGAAATCATGAAAATTGTCACTATTGAATAAAAACCACATATCAACTCAATATGTATTGCATCATCCATATGCTTTGAAAAGTTCTGTCATTTAATAAAAACGACATCCCCCCAAATTCTCATTTTCCCAAATGTTAACATTTTTCTTTTTAATTGCAGGTTGTTAATATCTCAAACCGCAGAACCAAGGTATTGCATAGCATACAGGCCAAGTGGCAATACTTTGAAAGATCGCTGCACAGAGAAAAACCATTATATCTGTAAACGACAACTGATTTAGGTAGAAGTGAGCAGAAGGAGTGGGAAATGGAGGTCCACCCCAAGAATAGCTTTACCTCTCATATTATTACAATTGTCTGCTTCTAGAATATGGAAAATATTTCAAATTGTGTCTGATCATGTGATTTGAAAATATTTCAAAAATATTTTAAAATTGATGAATTTGTGCACCTACCTAAAATGATAAAACATCAAAATAAAGAGTGTAATGAAAATTTTGATAAATACATGTTTAATAGTGAATTTGATACATATTATGTATGTATTTTTGTACATTTTCACTGCAGAAATTTAAATAAAATAAACATTTTCTGCAAACACTATATGTCAACATCATTTTAGTTTTTTGTATGGAATACTAAATTGGAAAGTTCCATTTTCTGCTCATGTTTCTCAAAATCAGTTCTTTCTTATATCTGTATATTAACATACTTACATTTTGACAATTTTCTATTATGGGTCTTGGTGTAAGGCCTCTTGCATTTAGCTAGCTAGGTGTTCTATTAGTTTCATGGAATCGTGCAGTTAACTATTTCACCAACGTGTTAGAAAAACTGAAAGGAACAAATAGCCTGTGAATAATGTCCTGCATGAACTACAACTTCTGATATTTTTACAAACTCCACCCTCTTCTCCCAGGCAATGAGATTGCAGAAGTTTAGGATTACAATTCCCAGCATTCCATCAATATATTTCCTGATCTGGTCCATTGAGAACTATGGGCAGAGTTTAATAACCATGCTTAACTCAAAACTTGAACAAATGGGTGCTCTAGCTCTTGCCTTTCCAAGTTCAACTTGTACCCTGCCGCCTCATATCAAACAGTGTTGCTTATAGTAAGTGTTCAGCAATTTGTCTCTCTGTCTCTCTCTTTCCTCTTCCCATTGCAAATAAACCCTTAGAAAATTTATCTCTCTCTCTACTTTGGGTATCATTCTGAGTTTGTAAATATTAGAGTGAGGATTCATATCTAGGTCACCCCCTTTTCTCTTGTGGTATGAAGAAACAACTTGGTGCCCAACAGTAAGGCCATCATACTGTGTTTGATCAGCTCCAAAGACCCTTACGTGTGTTGGTCACTGTAAGCACATTGTAGTTGTGGAACATGCAGTGGGATTTTTCTCTCTGTTTAGAGGAACTTGCTTTGCATCAGTAAAGTTCTTTCTGTGCTAATCTAGACATCAGTTTAGCCACTAGCTCAGACTGTTCTTCCTCATATTTTTCTTTCAATCTTGGTATGAGTAATATCATAGAGTCTGGTGCATGGAAGATGATTTTGGTTTTATGGAAGGTACTGTATATGGGCTCAGTTTCAATCTTCACCTTAATGTGTTTTTTGTTTCCCCCTCTGGGAGGCTTATCAGGAGTGTGCTCAGCATTTTCTATAAATTATGTTCAATCAAGAGGAGTCCAATCTTTTTTTTTCTTTTTAAAGACTATTTATTTATTTATATAAGCCCTGGGTACAGTCAGAAGCGGAGGAGGGTGAGAGAATTCACCAGAGGCAGAGCGGGGAACAGAACAGGCAGACCAACGAAGTCCACTGCTGAGGGGAGCAGCGGGCACGGCAGGAGAGGTCCGAGTGCTATGTGGGACCCTCGCCTGGTGGCCAGGGATCAAACCAGTGCTGCAGAGGCTGCGGGCAGCCTCGCAGCCCAGCGCTCAACTGCTGCGCCACCAGGGGAGGCCCGAGGAGTCCAATCTTCTACTTCAACCGAAATTCTACTTGGGCAAATACTGACTGCCTTCTATAAACTAGGTTTAGGAAAGACCGAGGCCTGTTTGAGGGCACAAAGATGGATGAAGCTGCATTCCTCTCATCCAGATAGCATCAAAAGGGAGAAGGAGGAGGAGAACCATCAATTAATGGACAGTTTGAACCCAGCAATGGAGAATGCCATTCAAGAGGCCAACACACCTCCTGGGAAAGCTGACCAGGTTCTATAGGCTTCACTGTCCCCTAGGAGGAAACAGGGGTGGTTTCTCCTTCTCATGTCAGAAAAGGGTAGGAGCTACACTGGGGTCTCAGTTCCCTCTTCACCAGTTCCCACTGGGTGGATTGAATGGACAGGGGAGAGTACGAGATGTTATTGGTTATGTATTCCCCTCTCTACCATGATCTAAATTGGAACAATTCTATTGTGCTATAATAGCAAGATCCTGAAAGGATGGTTAATATTTGCCTCTAATTTTGCTTGATGAAATGTAAGGAGAAATTCACATTTTTACACATTGCAAAAGGGAATGCTAAATGGTACATAACCATGAAGGGATTTTCTCTCTCCTCCCCTGCTTTGCTTTCTCCTCCTCTCCAATCTTCTCTTTCCCCCTCTTCTCATCTTTAAGCATCATTTTGCCTTGCTTTATGCTAATAGGGTAACTCTTACAGAAGGAGGGCATTTGATATAATTATACCTTATATCAATATTTCTTATTGATTGATGGTGCTGATCATTTAAATAAACCTTTTTGTGTAATGTCTGTTAAGTCTTCATTTATTAATTTAAAATAAATATGTTTACCTAATACATATGTATTTATACATGCATGCCTGTATTCACACACACACACACACACACACACACACACACATCCCAAATAACCAAAAGCTGAATCCTGGAAAGGTCAAACAAAATCAAATATTAAGACAAGGGAACAAAAAATTAGTAGTTCAGAACTAAAGATTCAACAAGTTAAAAGTAAAGTCATTAGAGGGCTCTCCTGGTGGCGCAGGTGGTTGAGCGCAGCTCTGTGAAGCTGTCCGCAGCCTCTGTAGCGCCAGTTCAATCCCAGCCAGCGAGCAAGGGTCCCACATGGCGCAGCAGACCTCTCCCGTCTCACCCGCTGCTCCCCTCAGCAGTGTGTTTCGTCAGTCTGCCTGTTCTGTTCCCTGCTCTGTCTCTGGTGAATCCTCTCAACCTCCCGTGCATCTGGCCCATAACCCGGTTCTTGTATAAAATAAATAAATAAATCTTTAAAAAAAAGTAAAGTCATTAGAAAAGGAATTCAGGTCAAAAAATAAAGGCCATGTAATACTTTTGTGGACTTTAAGAAAATGTTTGTATGTGATTAAAATATTGTAGAATCTCTAGCAAAAGATAAAAAAAAACTCAGTTTATTTTGTGCATCTCACAAATGTTTACTAAAACTTGATAATTAAAGGGTCTATAAATTATGAGATAATACATTTGTGAATGATAACAAGAGTGTATTGTAAGATTTTCTCCTGTTAGTAAAATTATTTGATAAAACTTGGCAATAACTAACATGAAATAGGAAAAGAAATGATGAAATAGCAAAATAGTAATAAAGGGTGATTATGACTTTGTATTTTACTGGCCTAAACCACAATGAAACCTGTTCATAGAGAAAAACATGAACTATTTCTTTAGCTCACTTATGCCAGTCAGTATTACTTTGTAATTATTATCTAGTTTAATGAGGTAAAAATATAAACTACATAATAAGGAATGTGAATTGAAAAAAATAAGTGATGGGGCCTTCCCTGGTGGCACAGTGGTTGAGCGCTGGGCTGCGAAGCTGCCTGCAGCCTCTGCAGTGCTGGTTCGATCCCCGGCCGCCAGCGAGGGTCCCACATGGTGCGCAGACCTCTCCTGCCAAGCTCACTGCTCCCCTCAGCAGTGTATTTCATCAGTCTGCCTGTTCTGTTCCCTGCTCTGGCTCTGGTGAATACTCACCCTCCCGCGCTTCTGACTGTACCCAATGCTTGAATAATTAAATAAATAAATCTTTTAAAAAAATATTAAAAAAAGAAAGAAAAAAGTGATGTTTATAAATATTAATATCATTAGGAAAGGAGGATTCTTGTAATGGATATTTAAAATAAAATAACTATTAATGTACAATAATCAAGAGCTGTACACAACCAAAGACCCTTTGTCACACAATGAGATAAAGAAAATGTAGTAGATACGTAATTGAGGTAAACAAGAAGATGACTGTAGGGTAAGTGAGTTATCAGGCTTTTCTGCCCTCCTGCAGTCTTGAATGCATGCCTTATGGTGGACAACTGGAGTAGGGTGTGCGCATTGTAGGTGGGTACACCTGGGTTGAGAGACTGGCTTATAAGGGTCGCATCACGGGGACACCAGCAGAATGAAAGAGCAGAACCAGCAGAGAAGCAGAGGTCATGAGAGAATGCTGAAGAGCCCAGAAAGAGTGCCAGCCTCTTGCCCCCCGACCCCGCCCCAGTACCCCTCCCTGCTGTGTAGTTGGTGAATCCCAAGTACATGGGATTTAAAAGCCTGAAAAGGGCCTCCCCAGTGGCGCAGTGGTTGAGTGCGGGGTTGTGAAGCTGCCCACATCCTCTGCAGTGCTGGTTTGATCCCCGGCTGCTGGGCAAGGGTCCCACATGGTGCGCTGACCTCTCCTGCCGCCCGCTGCTCCCCTCAGCAGTGTACTTCGTCAATCTGCCTGTTCTGCTCCCTGTTCTGGCTCTGGTGAATTCTCACCCTCCTGTGCTTCTGACAGTACCCAGTGCTTGTAAAAATAAATAAATAAAATCTTAAAAAAAAAAAGCCTGAAAAAAGCCACAAGGGCTCCAGAACTCTTCCTGCACCCATCTACTCCTTCATAGAGATCCTGCGCTGTCTCTACAATGACATAATAAAAATGATTCATCAAGAAGCAATTCCAATATTGTTAATACAATAGTAGGTGTTCAAAATTCATGAAATAATATTTGACACAAATGAAAAAAGATGAGACATAGACATATGTATATATAAATTTTGCTAGAGATTTTAAAATTTCTCATGGTAATTAATAGTATGAGTACTGAAAGAATAATGAAAATGTATAGGACCTGTTCCAACACTTGTTGAATTAACATTTATGTAACACTTCACATGACATAGAACGTGAATTATTTTAAAACACACACAAACTTTTCTCACAGAGACCATGATCTGTTCTATAACATATTTTACACATATCCTAATAAGTTAAAAAAATCACTTTGTTTTTCTCTAACTATAAAGAAATTAACTAGAAATATTAGACAATGGGAGAATGTATGTGTGTGTATATGTTTTTGTGGAAAAGAACACTGAAATGTATAAGAAAAGTGGTTATCATCCCACAAGACTAAATGAATTTTGAATGAAGTTAATTAACTTCTTATTTTAATTTTTCTCATTACTATTTTCGTGAAATTAACAAACAAAAGTCTTTATGAATATTATATCCTTCACTCATTGTAGATTTTATTTTGTGATTCATCATTTCATACTGAGTTAATGAATTATTTAAATATTTTCCCATTATACTATATGGAGATATTTTTTGTAATAGCAAACTTTTTTCTTCCATTTTATTTTTATTTAATATATTTTAAAAAGATTTATTCATTTATGCATACAGCAGCTGGGGTAAAGGCCAGAGATGTCGGGGGTGAGAGGATTCACCAGAGACAGAGCGGGGAACAAAACAGGCAGATTGACTGAAATATACTGCTGAAGGGAGCAACAAGTGAGTCAGGAGAGGTCTGCTGCGCCATGTGGATTGCTCCCTGGCTGGCCAGGGATCGAACTCCTGCTGCAGAGGCCGTGGATGCCTCCTGGTGCGGTGCTTAACCCCTTCCACCACCAGGCAGGCCCCTTTATTTAATAGAAGTAATATTTGGATGCCACCATCAGGTATCCTTGCCATAGTTCACCCACCCCCTAGTAACCCACAGTCCTCCACCACAGTCCATTGTGCTTCCTTCCCTCCTTGTTCTTGCCCCTCTGCAGCTACTCCCCACTCTGGATGCTTCAATTCTGTAGTCAGCTTTCAAGGGTTGGGTTTTAAGCTTGTTTATCTCATCCCTAGTTTGCTTTCTCTGTATTCCACCTATTAGAGATAACATGTGTATATACAAATATTTTTAATTTTCCTGTTGAGTTACAAAGTTTTTCAGTAAGCAATTATCAATAATGTTTCCTTTTGCAGACTTTCAATTTGTTTGAGGAGTTTTCCAATATATTAGAATATGCAAAAGAGAATACATGTTAGATATGATTCTCAAATATTGGCCTAATAACATACTGTGCCTCAAGATCCCATTCTGTATCTATTTAAAATGTTTGCATGTGTGATTATTATCTAATTATACTTAGAGCTTTCTTTTTTTAAATTGAAATGACATTAGTTACAAAAATGTGTGTGGTTCAAGGCTCTCTGGTGGTGCAAGGGGTTAAGGACAACACTGTGAAGCTATCCACAGCCTCTGCAGCACCAGTTTGATCCCCAACCAGCCAGGGAGCAACCCACATGACACAGCAGAGCTCTCTCCTGCCTCGCCAGCTGCTCACCTCAGCAGTGTATTTCAGTCAGTCTGCCTGTTCTGTTCTCCACTCTGTCTCTGGTTAATCCTGTCACCTCCCACCTTGTACCTCTGGCCTGTACCCCAGTTCTTGTATGCATAAATAAATAAATCTTTTAAAAAAATTGTGTGTGTGGTTCAGAGGAACTTTCTCTGTTTCTTCCTTCTTAAAAGATTTAGATTTGATTATTAATAGTTAAAAGTTATAAAATTTGTTTCTGCCCTCTGGTATGTAGTAGCATTAGATTTTTAAAAAATGTTTTTTTATTTATAATATTTCTTAATTATCTCTATATATTCATTACCAGATTATTTTCAATAATAAATTTAAAAGTTGAATAAGAAGTTAAATATCTGAGGTCAAAAACCTTTTTCCTGGGCCTCCGAGGTGGCGCAGCAGTTGAGCACTGGGCTATGAAGCTGTCCACAGCCTCTGCAGTGCTGGTTCAATCCATGGCCACGGGCGAGGGTCCCACATGGCACGCAGATATCTCCTGCCATGCCCACTGCTCCCCTCAGCAGTGTACTTTGGTCCTTCTGCCTGCTCTGCTCCCCGCTCTGGCTCTGGTGAATACTCTCACCCTCCCACGCTTCTGACTGTACCCAGTGCTTGTATAAATAAATAAAAATAAATCTTAAAAAAAAAAAAAAAAGAAAACTCTGGGGGAAAAAGAAAAGCTTCTTCCTTTGAAATTTATTTTATCACATTTATTTATAAAGATCTCACAGTTCCATAGATTCAATGATACCTTTATTTCCAATTTTTTTGGGGCAGTTTTAAAAGGGTCATTGCCATTTTCTTATGTATAATTTATCTATGTGGATATCTTTTCTACGTACTTGGTAGCTTGAAATATGTTTCTTTTACTACAAGTGATGGAGAAATGATCCATAGTTATTAGTTTAAAATCTTTGAAATTGTTAAAAGAAGTAAATTGAATACAATTTTAAGCTAATATAAGCAAAATCAATGTAGAACTGTCAAAATATAAATGCTTTCTATCGTATAAAGAATTAAACAATTTTGAAAATGTATATTTGATATGAATGTGAATAATTCATTGAGTAGTATTTTTGGTTACTTGGTTAGACATGACTGATAGGCATGGTTCTTGGGCACTGATGGCACAGAGGGGGACAGAGACAGGTCATAGAAGCACCATCTAGTGATGAAATACAGCACCTGCCCTAGACTGAAAGGGTCAGCAAGAGACATCACAAAGCGCTCAAATAATAGATCCAGAATACTGATATATTTTAGAATGTAGGAAAGCACATCGAAATTAATACGAATAGTAGGGTTACTGTATTAATAGATATTATTCAATTATAATTATACCTGTGGCAATGCAAAGATTGAGTTTAAGGGTTTGATTATTAATGCAAATATGTTAGGTATCCTGTTTAGCTTAAGGTAAGACCAAAGAAAGGTCCAATCTAGAGGTGATTCAGAGTTAAGCTGAGCAGCAGTAGAAGAGTTTCCTGTGTGGTTGTATCCAGAGCTCTCTTATTCTTGACCTCTGTGCTTGCCTATCAGAGTCTCTTATGGGAGACACAAAGGCATTATTAGCTTGTTTATTTATTTCTTTCTGGACACTGAAGCCATACTATTGACTATCAAATATCTTAAATTCCAACTTCATTAATAAGAGACATCATCTGCTCCTTCCCAGGAGATATATACACACTCTTCAGAAGATCAGACAGACATTTTCTTCTAAAAATCAGGTATTTACAATTTCTGATATATTCATTTTATTTCTCCGTATGTATTTATTTAGAATTTGTGGGGAAGTGAGATTGAAGGAAATTAAAGTTATATATTCAAAAACAGAATGTTAATTCAGTGTGCAGTTACATATATATGTGTGTAAATATAAAAATATATGTGTGTATATATAAATATTCTTACAAATAATTTATATGCATGTTGGTTTCTCAAGCAAGCTATATCTGTATATCTATATCTCTCTATATAGATAATAGATAAAGAGGATAGATGAAAAAAGACATGAGAAAAGATTGATTTAAAAAATACTAAGAGGGGAATCAGGAGTGACTGAATGACCTGGAGAAACTATTTTTTATATTTTTATTGAAAATAATTTTATTATTATTGTAACTATTGTTACTTGATAATACATTTTATGACATTTAGGAAATGCTACGTTATATGAAATATGGGTTTAAAGAAAGTTAACAAGAAAATACAAAATTCAAGAGGAGAAATCATAATTTATCTTCCCAAGGACGTTTCTTAAAAATTATGAACTTGGGTCTATTTTCTTCTAATAAGAGTATAAAAAAGAGCTCACACTGATTCCTGTCAAATTTATAATGAGGTATAATGTTTTTTAAGTTTCATTTTAGCTAGGCTTTATTTAGTACATAAAACATTAGCTTGAAAAGAATTTAACTTTCTTCACGTTGCATGAAGAGTTTAAGCAATTATGGTATAACAAAGATTAATAAGCCTTATCAATTACTCCATAATAAAATGGGCAGACCTTAATGACAGCAGTATAAGAGGTGATAATTGATAGAATGAAGACAAGTAATGACTAATGAAAAAATTGGTAGAAGAAATTTTTATTGAAGGATCTGTGAGTTTTCTAAGGTGGCAAAACCTGAATAATTCTAAAAAACTAATGTAGTGAGCAAAAATAGGAGGAGAACATACTTGAGAAGATTTGGGATCAAATATGAAGATGAAGAAATACTTGAGTTATATTGAAAAAGAGGTGTATCAGTAGAATTATGGGGAAATGCAGGAAATGGAAGTAAAGAGGAGACTGGGAACGAGGCAGGAGAAAGGTAAGGTGAGTAGGGACCTGGGTGCAGGCTGTGCAGACAAACTGATTCCATGGATGTCAGCACAAAAAGATCACCTGTTGCATTTCCACTTATAAGTGAATTACATGCTTATCACTTATAAAATAGAAGACTGATAGTTTTATGTAAGATATATCTTTGTGACTGACAGGATAAGAGTCCAAAAATGATATACCATACCAATTCAATAACTTGAAAAAATTCATATTATTTTTGTTTCTTAAATATTTTCTTGTTTGGGATTGTATCCAAATTACCAGGTCTTTGAATTCATTCCAAACACTAATTTATTTTATTCAATTCCATTTGTATTACAAATTTCACAATTTATACTCATTGAAAAAATACTTTTCTGTTTATTTAATCATCTTTCTTCCTTTCAGTAATGAGTGAATCAATTTATACTGATATGCAACGTAAATGCTCTCAGCCAAAGGGATGTCACGAACTTGAAAAAAATGAAAAAAAAGTTCTTTCAGATTTTATTCCTGAAGGTATGTGTGTTTTCTATTTAAAAATTGCATTAAAACATACAAGTTTTGCATTATTATTGTCACTCACAAATGTTTATCTTTCATAAAGCAGGAAAATCAACACCTTTGAGAAAAGATTAAGGTTGTATAGCTACAGTAATAACTTTTCTTTCAATTGCAAATACTGAAATCAGTGTTTTATGAATTATTGAAGGATTTGCTGATTGAATCATGAAATTCACCTTTTTTCCTGTGATTTTTAAAATATCACTATATATAATAGTATATTTGGGAAGCAAAAAGTGAGAAAATGAATAGACAGTAGACATGTTCTTTTTTTTATATTTACTACAACTTGAGGGTTATTTTTTCTTGTTTTCATGACTTATATGTAAGCCAGAGTCAGGAGTTCCAAGAATATCTTTTTAAATTTTCTGTTTACACACACTACAAAGCTGTCGTTTTAGTGGAATAAATGAAATATGAAGTTTGACTATTTGCATTCTTCAAATGTTTCAAATCAATATCAGGGATGACTAGGTTTAATGTCCTGCTTCTGTTTTGTCTTACATAAAATGAATATTCATGATTTTGTCTAAGACATACTATTATTTTTAATTGATTCTTCAGTTGATTACATTTTAAATTTTTAAATAGTTGATTATTACACTTTATTTATGTAGTTGCCATATAATTATTGAGGAAATATCTGCTAATTTTACTTTCTATATTCTTAATTATTAAAAAAAATTGTAGTAGAATCTGCCCATAATGTATTCAGAAATTTTGTTTTTATTCCTAACAATCAATTCATCTTACCAGTACATTTCAGACACTGGAATTTAGAAACCATGGAAAATATGCATTTTTTCATAAGAAAAATAAAGTTATGGAGTTAGGGAAAATTAAGGTTATAAAACCTTCATTTTAGAAAAAGAAAAATGTAAGAAAGTTTATCTAAATGAAATGGGATAGTTTTATTTCTTACGCATGCAATCATGTAACTATGTGCAAAATGATCTGGAAGAGCTAGGTCCAATTTTTATTTGGGGTAGCATTATTGTCCAGTATAATTTCCTTCGTTTTTCTTTTTGGTGACTTGTCATTTTACATAATGTGGTACTTTCAGAATGATAATATCTTGTAAATGTTACTTTAGCCTGCTGTGACCTTTCTTTATATCTATGAACACATCACCACATGCTGATTAACAAATTCCAATATGCCTTAGATGATGTTATAATCTCAAGCTGAACTCCAGATATGCTGCCCTCATACACTCATATGCTACCCTTGACTAAGTTCCAACTTCATGCTTTCGGTTATTCAAGAACATGTCCTTGAGCTTTACACTGGTTCACAGTTTGCATCAGCAAATCCTGCCAGCTTTTACTTTAAACTCTCAGAATGTCTCCACATTCCCTACTTTGTCAATAAAACAGTTCCAAACTGCTAATCTCTCTTTTATATTATTGCAGTGGGTGCTCACCTAACCTCCTTCATTCTATCCTATACCCTTCATTCTATCCTATGCTCCATCTCTGGAGCAGCAGAGTGGCTAGGGTCACCAGACGGTCATTCCTTGGTTTTCAGAGGAAAACCCTACATTGACAACCAAAAATCTACATGAGGACTCCCATCAGACATTTCAATCTCAAGTTTTATTGTTTATTTGCTATAAAGCAGGGCTTTTCAAATCACATATATATAAAATAAGGTGTTTAATCCTCTCAACAATCCAATGGGTTAGACACGATTGACACTATTTTGAACATGGTGAAAGTATGGCAAAAAGAAATTAATTGCTCAGATCATGCAGTTAGTAAGTGGCCTGGTTTCCATTTCCTTGTTTTCAATCAGTGCTCTGCTGATTAACTAATTCATGCCACTGGCCATTCAAATTCTGCTTTCAATACCTACGTTTAATCCCGCCTCCATTATTTTCTTCTCTCATTTTCTGTCTGTAATTTTATACATTATGATTATTGATTTCTAAACTAGCACAATGATCAACTCCCCAAATGACCATGATTTCTTAATACAGGAGTATTATGGGTACTGGAATGAATTTGATGTCTTAGTTACATATTTCATGAAGAAAGTCACATCTGTTACAATTAAGTGAGCTCACATAATATTCATACATCTATTTCTTCCCTTGAACATCTATCTCTGAATTGAGAGATCTCTGAAAAATGTTAATTCTTCTTTTTGATTAGTTTCCTGATTTTTACAGCTGCTATTGATATGGCACTAATATGCTAATGAGTGAATGATAGGTTTAATCCCTCCTTTTTCAACATTTCTTTTCACCTTTCAATCAAGTGTTCTTGTCAAGGTAAGAGGGCATGCATAATCACAGGTGGGTAATGAGTGATATTAGCATGAGGATACAAATGGAAGCAGACTCTAGTGTGTTCCTTGAGTCCTATTTATGCACATCAATTTGGACAAGCATCAATTTTGCTTAGCGATGCATCAGAGCAAACTAAGATAAACGAAAGAATTCAAAAAGGAACCCCAATTTTATATGTGCTCTAGTGGAGGAAATGGAGATGTTGTGGCATTTATTACACCTTCCCCAGAGCCAGTTTTTCCTTTTTTAAGGATTTATTTATGTATACAAGAATGGGGGTACAGGCCAGAAGTGTAGGGGGTGAGAGGATTCACCTGGGACAGAGTGGGGAACAGAATACGCAGACTGACTGAAATACACTGCTGAAGGGAGCAACAATTGAGTCAGGAGAGATTCTGCTGCACTATGTGGATTGCTCCCTGGCTGACCAGGGATCGAACTCCTGCTGCAGAGGCCGTGGATTGCCTCCTAGTGTGGTGCTTAACCCCTTGCACCACCAGGGAGGGCCCTTTATTTAATATTTTTAATAGAAGTAATATTTGGATGCCACCATCAGGTATCCTTGCCATAGTTCACCTACCCCCTAGTAACCCACAGTCCTCCACCACAGTCCATTATGCTTCCTTCCCTACTTGTTCTTGCCCCTCTGCAGCTGCTCCTCCCTCCGGATGCTTCAATTCTGTAGTCAGCTTTCAAGGGTTGGGTTTAAGCTTGTTTATCTTACCCCTAGTTTGCTTTCTCTGTATTCCACCTATTAGAGATAACATGTGTATATACAAATATTTTTAATTTTCCTGTTGAGTTATAAAGTTCTTTCAGTAAACAATTGTCAACAATGTTTCCTTTTGCAGACTTTCAATTTGTTTGAGGTGCTTTCCAATATATTAGAATATGCAAAAGAGAATACATGTTAGATACGATTCTCAAATATTGGCCTAATAACATACTGTGCCTCAAGATCACATTCTGTATCTATTTAAAATGTTTGCATGTGTGATTATTATCTAATTATACTTAGAGCTTTCTTTTTTTAAATTGAAATGACATTGGTTACAAAAATATGTGTGGTTCAAGGCTCTCTGGTGGTGCAAGGGGTTAAGCACAACACTGTGAAGCTATCCACAGCCTCTGCAGCACCAGTTTGATCCCCAACCAGCCAGGGAGCAACCCACATGACACAGCAGAGCTCTCTCCTGCCTCGCCAGCTGCTCACCTCAGCAGTGTATTTCAGGTCAGTCTGTCTGTTTTGTTCTCCACTCTGTCTCAGGTGAATCCTGTCACCTTCTACCCCCACACCTCTGGCCTGTACCCCAGTTCTTGTATGCATAAATAAATAATTCTGAAAAAAAAGTGTGTGTGGTTCAGAGGAACTTTCTCTGTTTCTTCCTTCTTAAAAGATTTAGATTTGATTATTAATAGTTAAAAGTTATAAAATTTGTTTCTGCCCACTGGTATGTAGTAGCAAGATTTTTAAAAAGTGTTTTTTTATTTATAATATTTCTTAAGTATCTCTATATATTCATTACCAGATTATTTTCAATAATAAATTTGAAAGTTGAATAGGAAGTTAAATATCTGAGGTCAAAAACCTTCTTCCTGGGCCTCCCTGGTGGTGCAGTGGTTGAGTGCTGGGCTAGGAAGCTGTCCACAGCCTCTGCAGTGCTGGTTCCATCCACAGGCATGCAGACCTCTCCCACATGGCATGCAGACCTCTCCTGCCACGCCCACTATTCCCCTCAGCAGTGTACTTTGGTCCTTCTGCCTGTTCTGCTCCCTGCTCTTGTTCTGGTGAATTCTCTCATCCCCCGGGCTTCTGACTGTACCCAGTGCTTGTATAAATAAATAAAAATAAATCTTAAAAAAAAAAAAAGAAAACTCTGGGGAAAAAAAAAAAGCTTCTTCCTTTGAAATTTATTTTATCACATTTATTTATAAAGATCTCACAGTTCCATAGATTCAATGATACTTTATTTTATTCACCCTTTTTCCCAAAATTTTTTGGGCAGTTTTAAAAGGGCCATTGCCATTTATTTATGTATAATTTATCTATGTGGGTATCTTTTGTATGTACTTGGTAGCTTGAAATATGTTTCTTTTACTACAAATGATGGAGAAATGATCCATAGTTATTAGTTTAAAATCTTTGAAATTGTTAAAAGAAGTAAATTGAATACAATTTTAAGCTAATATAAGCAAAATCAATGTAGAACTGTCAAAATATAAATGCTTTCTATCGTATAAAGAATTAAACAATTTTGAAAATGTATATTTGATATGAATGTGAATAATTCATTGAGTAGTATTTTTGGTTACTTGGTTAGACATGACTGATGGGCATGGTTCTTGGGCACTGATGGCACAGAGGGGGACTGAGACAGGTCATAGAAGCACCATCTAGTGATGAAATACAGCACCTGCCCTAGACTGAAAGGGTCAGCAAGAGACATCACAAAGTGCTCAAATAATAGATCTAGAATACTGATATATTTTAGAATGTAGGAAAGCACATCGAAATTAATATGAATAGTAGGGTTACTTTATTAATAGATATTATTCAATTATAATTATACCTGTGGCAATGCAAAGATTGAGTTTAAGGGTTTGACTATTAATGCAAATATATTAGTTATCCTGTGTAACTTAAGGTAAGACCAAAGAAAGGCCCAATCTAGAGGTGATTCAGAGTTAAGCTGAGCAGCAGTAGAAGAGTTTCCTGTGTGGCTGCATCCAGAGCTCTCTTATTCTTGACCTCTGTGCTTGCCTATCAGAGTCTCTATGGGAGACCCAAAGGCATAATTAGCTTGTTTATTTATTTCTTTCTGGTCTCTGAAACCACACTATTGACTATCAAATATTTTAAATTCCAACTTCTTTAATAAGAGATTTCATCTGCTCCTTCCCAGGAGATACATATGCACTCTTCAAAAGATCATACATTTTCTTGCAAAAATCAGGTATTTACAATTTCTGAGATATTAATTTTATTTCTCTGCATGAATTTATTTATAATTTGGGGGGAAGTGAGAATGAAGGAAATTAAAGTTATATATTCAAAAACAGAATGTTAATTCAGTGTGCAGGTACATATATATGTGTTTATATATACATATATATGTGTGTATATATATATATTCTTACAAATAATATATATGCATGTTGGATTCTCAAGCAACCTATATCTATATATCTATATCTCTCTATATAGATAATAGATAAAGAGGATAGATGAAAAAGACATGAGAAAGATTGACTAAAAAAAATACTAAGAGGGGAATCAGGGGTGATTAAGTGACCTGGAGAAACTATTTTTTATATTTTTTATTGAATACAATTTCATTATTATTGAAACTATTGTTACTTGATAATACATTTTATGACATTTAGGAAATTCTATGTTATATGAAATATGGGTTTAAAGAAAGTTAACAAGAAAATACAAAATTCAAAAGGAGAAATTATAATTTATTTTCCCAAAGACATTTCTTAAAAATTATGAACTTGGGTCTATTTTCTTCTAATAAGAGTATAAAAAAGAGCTCACACTGATTCCTGTCAAATTTATAATGAGGTATAAGTTTTGCTAAGTTTCATTTTAGCAAGGCTTTATTTAGTATATAAAATATTAGCTTGAAAAGAATTTAACTTTTTTCATGTTGCATGAAGAGTTTAAGCAATTATGGTATAACAAAGATTAATAAGCCCTATCAATTACTTCATAATAAATGGGCAGACCTTAATGACAGCAGTATAAGAGGTGATAGTTGATAGAATGAATACAAGTAGTGACTAATGAGAACATTGGGAGAAGAAATTTTTATTGAAAGATCTGTGAGTTTTCTAAGGTGGCAGAACTTGAATAATTCTAAAAAACTGATATAGTGAGCAACAATAAGAGGAGAAAATACTTGAGAAGATTTGGGATCAAACATGAAGATGAAGAAATACTTGAGTTATATTGAAAAAGAGGAGTATCAGCAGAATTATGGGAAAATGCAAGAAGTAGAAGTAAAGAGGAGACTGGGAACGAGGCAGGAGCAAGGTAAGGTGAGTAGGGACCTGGGTGCAGGCTGTGCAGACAAACTGATTCCATGGATGTCAGCACAAAAAGATCACCTGTTGCATTTTCACTTATAAGTGAATTACATGTTTTCCACTTATAAAATAGAAGACAGATCGTTTTATGCAAGATGTATCTTTGTGACTGACAGGATTTGAGTCCAAAAATGATATGCCATACCAATTCAATGACTTGGAAAAATTCATATTATTTTTGTTTCTTAAATATTTTCATGTCTGGGATTATATCCACATTACCAGTTCTTTGAATTCATTCCAACGACTAATTTATTTTATTCAATACCATTTGTGTTATGGATTTCACAATTTATACTCATTGAAAAAATATTTTTCTGCTTATTTAATCATCTTTCTTCCTTTCAGTAATGAGTGAATCAATTTATATTGATATGCAACGTAAATGCTCTCAGCCAAAGGGATGTCAAGAACTGGAAAAAAATGAAAAAAAAGTTCTTTCAAATTTTATTCCTGAAGGTATGTGTGTTTTCGATTTAAAAACTGCATTAAAAAATACGAGTTTATACTTTATTGTGCTCACATGTACAAATGTTTATCTTTTATAAAGCAGGGAAGTCAACACCTTTGGGAAAAGATTAAGGCTGTATACCTACAGTTAATAATGTTACTTTAAATTGCAAATACTGAAATCAGTGTTTTATGAATTAGTGAAGGATTTGCTGATTGAATTATGAAATTTACCTTTTTTCCTGTGATTTTTAAAATATCACTATATATAATAGTATATTTGGGAAGCAAAAAGTGAGAAAATGAATAGACATGTAGATATGTTCTTTTTTTTTATTTACTACAACTTGAGGGTTATTTTTTCTTGTTTTCATGACTTATATGTAAGCCAGAGTCAGGAGTTCCAAGAATATCTTTTTAAATTTTCTGTTTACACACACTACAAAGCTGTCATTTTAGTGAAATAAATGAAATATGAAGTTTGACTATTTGCATTCTTCAAATGTTTCAAATCAATATCAGAGATGACTAGGTTTAATGTCCTGCTTCTGTTTTGTCTTACATAAAATGAATATTCATGATTTTGTCTAAGACATACTATTATTTTTAATTGATTCTTCAGTTGATTACATTCTAAATTTTTAAATAGTTGATTATTACACTTTATTTATGTAGTTGCCATATAATTATTGAGGAAATATCTGCTAATTTTACCTTCTATATTCTTAATTATTACCCTTGACTAAGTTCCAACTTCATGCTTTCGGTTATTCAAGAACATGTCCTTGAGCTTTACACTGGTTCACAGTTTGCATCAGCAAATCCTGCCAGCTTTTACTTTAAACTCTCAGAATGTCTCCACATTCCCTACTTTGTCAATAAAACAGTTCCAAACTGCTAATCTCTCTTTTATATTATTGCAGTGGATGCTCACCTAACTTCCTTCATTCTATCCTATACCCTTCATTCTATCCTATGCTCCATCTCTGGAGCAGCAGAGTGGCTAGGGTCACCAGACGGTCATTCCTTGGTTTTCAGAGGAAAACCCTACATTGACAACCAAAAATCTACAAGCTGACTCCCATCAGACATTTCAGTCTCATGTTTTATTGTTTATTTATATAAAGCGGGACTTTTCAAATCACATATATAAAATAAGGTGTTTAATCCTCTCAACAATCCAATGGGTTAGACACGATTGACACTATTTTGAACATGGTGAAAGTATGGCAAAAAGAAATTAATTGCTCAGATCATGCAGCTAGTAAGTGGCCTGGATTCCATGTCCTTGTTTTCAACCTCAGTGCTCTGCTGATTAACTAATTCATGCCACTGGCTATTCAGTTCTGCATATCAATACCTACCTACCTTTAATCCGGGCTCCATTATTTTCTTCTCTCATTTTCTGTCTGTAATTTTATACATTATGATTATTGATTTCTAAACTAGCACAATGATCAACTCCCCAAATGACCATGATTTCTTAATACAGGAGTATTATGGGTACTGGAATGAATTTGATATCTTAGTTACGTATTTCATGAAGAAAGTCACATCTGTTGCAATTATGTGAGCTCACATAATATTCATACACCTGTTTCTTCCCTTGAACATCCATCTCTGAATTGAGAGATCTCTGAAAAATGTTAATTCTTCTTTTTGATTAGTTTCCTGATTTTTACAGCTGCTATTGACATGGCACTAATATGCTAATGAGTGAATGATAGGTTTAATCCCTCCTTCTTTAACATTTCTTTTCACCTTTCAATCAAGTGTTCTTGTCAAGGTAAGATGGCATGGCGTGCATAATCACAGGTGGGTAATGAGTGATATTAGCATGAGGATACAAATGGAAGCAGACTCTAGTGTGTTCCATGAGTCCAATTTATGCCCAAGCATTGATGGACAAGCATCAATTTTGCTTAGCGATGCATCAGAACAAACTAAGGTAAATGAAAGAATTCAAAAAGGAACCCCAATTTTACATGTGCTCTAGTGGAGGAGCACCTTCCCCAGAGTCAGTTTGTCCTTTTTTAAGGATTTATTTATTTATGCATACAAGAACGGGGGTACAGGCCAGAGGCGTAGGGAGTGAGAGGATTCACCTGGGACAGAGTGGGGAACAGAATAGGCAGACTGACTGAAATACACTGCTGAAGGGAGCAACAAGTGAGTCAGGAGAGTTTCTGCTGCGCCATGTGGATTGCTCCCTGGCCGGCCAGGGATCGAACTCCTGTTGCAGAGGCCGTGGATTGTGGATTGCCTCCCAGTGCGGTGCTTAACCCCTTGCACCACCAGGGAGGGCCCTTTATTTAATATTTTTAATAGAAGTAATATTTGGATGCCACCATCAGGTATCCTTGCCATAGTTCACCACAGTCCTCCACCGCAGTCCATTGTGCTTCCTTCCCTCCTTGTTCTTGACCCTCTGCAACTGCTCCCCCTCTGGATGCTTTAATTCTGTAGTCAGCTTTCAAGGGTTGGATTTTAAGCTTGTTTATCTCATCCCTAGTTTGCTTTCTCTGTATTCCACCTATTAGAGATAACATGCGTATATACAAATATTTTTAATTTTCCTGTTGAGTTACAAAGTTCTTTTTTTTTTTTTTAAGAGTTTAACCCTTAGGACCAGGAAAATGAATAACTATAAGAAAGTGAAAATCAAAATCAACAAAAAGCTATGAACCAGAGACACTCTATGGAGGGTGAGGGGTGGGGAGGGGAGGAATTGGGGTCAAAATAAGGGGGTTGCCCATACACAAAAATCAACTCAAAATGGATTAAAGAACTAGACATAAGACCTGAAACCATAAAATACATAGAAGGAAATATAGGCGAAACACTACGTGATATGCACATCAAAGACATCTTTACAGACACATCATCCAAAGCAGTGATAGTGAAGGCAAAGATCAACAGCTGGGACTACATCAAATTAAAGAGCTTCTGCACAGCAAAAGAGACAATAACAAAAACAAAGAGAAACCCCACCAACTGGAAGAACATTTTTGCACACAACACTAATGATAAAGGACTGATCACAAAAATCTGCAAAGAGCTGATGAGACTCAACAACAACAAAGAAAATAATCCAGTCAAAAAATGGGCAGAAGAGCTAAAAAGAAACTTCTCTGAAGAGGAAATGCAAATGGCCAACAGGCATATGAAAAAATGTTCAACATCACTTGTAATCAGGGAAATGCAAATCAAAACTACCATGAGATACCATCTTACACCAGTGAGAATGGCACATATTAAAAAAACTAGCAACAACAAATGTTGGCGAGGGTGTGGAGAAAAAGGAACTCTCCTGCACTGTTGGTGGAAGGGCAAACTGCTCCAACCACTATGGAGAGCTGCGTGGAGATTTCTGGACCTACTAAACATAGAGCTTCCATATGATCCAGCAATTCCACTCCTAGGTATTTACCCAAGGGACACAAAAACATCAATTCCAAAGAGCACCTGCACCCCTATGTTTATAGCAGCTCTATTTACAATAGCTAAGCTTTGGAAACAGCCCAAATGCCCAAAAATAGATGACTGGATCAAGAAGATGTGGTACATATATACCATGGAATATTACTCAGCATTCAAAAAAGATAAACACATGCAATTTGCAGCAACATGGATGGCGCTGGAAGGGATCATGCTCAGCGAAATAAGCCAGAAAGAAAAAGAAAAATACCAGATGGTCTCACTCATAGCAGGAATCTAGAAAACTTAAATAAGGGACCAGGAAAATGAATAACTGTAAGAAAGTGAAAATCAAAATCAACAAAAAACTATGAACCAGAGACACTTTTTGGGGGTTGGGAGGTGGGAGGGGAGGGGTTGGGGTCAGAATGGGGGGGTTGCAATTGTATGGGGAATATAAAAATAAAATTTATTATTTAAAAAAAATAAGGGTGTTGCAATTTTATGGGGAATATAAAAATAAAATTTATTAAAAAAAAGAGTTTAACCCTTAGTAAATGATCATCATCTTTTCTTTTTTTTTTAAATTAATTTATTTATTTATACAAGCACTGGGTACAGTCAGAAGAGCCAGAGCGTGAGAGAATTCACCAGAGACAGAGAGGGAACAGAACAGGCAGACTGACGGAAATACACTGATAAGGGGAGCAGCGGGCGGCAGGAGAGGTCTGTTACACCATGTGGGACCCTCGCCGGCGGCTGGGGATCGAACTGGCGCTGCAGAGGTTGCAGGCAGCTTCGCAGCCCAGCGCTCAACCGCTGCGCCACCAGGGGAGGCAAACAAAGTTTTTTCAGTAAGCAATTTCAACAATGTTTCCTTTTGCAGACTTTCAATTTGTTTGAGGAGCTTTCCAATATATTAGAATATGCAAAAGAGAATACATGTTAGATATGATTCTCAGATATTAGCCTAATAACATTCTGTGCCTCAAGATCACATTCTGTATCTATTTAAAATGTTTGCATGTGTGATTATTATCTAATTATAGTTAGAGCTTTCTTTTTTTTTAATTGAAATGACATTAGTTACAAAAATATGTGTGGTTCAAGGCTCTCTGGTGGTGCAAGGGGTTAAGCACAACACTGTGAAGCTATCCACAGCCTCTGCAGCACCAGTTTGATCCCCAACCAGCCAGGGAGCTACACACATGACACAGCAGAGCTCTCTCCTGCCTCGCCAGCTGCTCCCCTCAGCAGTGTATTTCAGTCAGTCTGCCTGTTCTGTTCTCCACTCTGTCTCAGGTGAATCCTGTCACCTCCTACCCCCACACCTCTGGCCTGTACCCCAGTTCTTGTATGCATAAATAAATAAATCTTTTAAAAAAACTGTGTGTGTGGTTCAGAGGAACTTTCTCTGTTTCTTCCTTCTTAAAAGATTTAGATTTGATTATCAATAGTTAAAAGTTATAAAATTTGTTTCTGCCCTCTGGTATGTAGTAGCATTAGACTTTTAAAAAATGTTTTTTTATTTATAATATTTCTTAATTATCTCTATATATTCATTACCAGATTATTTTCAATAATAAATTTAAAAGTTGAATAGGAAGTTTATATTTGAGGTCAAAAAAGCATCTTCCTTTGAAATTTATTTTATAACATTTGTTTATAAAGATCTCACAGTTCCATAGAGTCAATGATACTTTATTATATTTACCCTTTTTTCCAAAATTTTTTGGGCAGTTTTAAAAGGGTTATTGTCATTTCCTTATGCATAATTTATCTATGTGGATATCATTTCTATGTACTTGGTAGCTTAAAATATGTTTCTTTTACTACAAGTGATGGAGAAATGATCCATAGTTATTAGTTTAAAATCTTTGAAATTGTTAAAAGAAGTAAATTGAATATAATTTTAAGCTAATATAAGCAAAATCAATGTAGAACTGTAAAAATAAAAATGCTTTCTATCATACAAAGAAGTAAACAATTTTGAAAATGTATATTTGATATGAATGTGAATAATTCATTGAGTAGTATTTTTGGTTAGTTGGTTGTGGCATGACTGATGGGCGTGGTTCTTGGGCACTGATGGCACAGAGGGGGACTGAGACAGGTCATAGAAGCACCATCTAGTGATGAAATACAGCACCTGCCCTAGACTGAAAGGGTCAGCAAGAGACATCACAAAGTGCTCAAATAATAGATCCAGAATATTGATATATTTTAGAATGTAGGAAAGCACATCGAAATTAATATGAATAGTAGGGTTACTTTATTAATAGATATTATTCAATTATAATTATATCTGTGGAATGCAAAGACTGAGTTTAAGGGTTTGACTATTAATGCAAATATGTTAGGTATCCTATGTAACTTAAAGTAAGACCAAAGAAAGGCCCAATCTAGAGATGATGCAGAGCTAAATTGAGCAGCAGTAGAAGAGTTTCCTGTGTGGTTGCATCCAGAGCTCTCTTATTCTTGACCTCTGTGCTTGCCTATCAGAGTCTCATGGGAGACACAAAGGCATAATTAGCTTGTTTATTTATTTCTTTCTGGACTCTGAAGCCATATTATTGACTATCGAATATTTTAAAATTCAACTTCTTTAATAAGAGACATCATCTGCTCCTTCCCAGGAGATATATATGCACTCTTCAAAAGATCAGACAGACATTTTCTTCTAAAAATCAGGTATTTACAATTTCTGAGATATTCATTTTATTTCTCTGTATGTATTTATTTAGAATTTGGGGGGAAGTGAGATTGAAGGAAATTAAAGTTATATATTCAAAAACAGAATGTTAATTCAGTGTGCACATACATATATATGTGTATATATATACACATATGTATGTGTATATAT
Organism: Talpa europaea; assembly: GCF_964194135.1. Lineage (NCBI taxonomy): Eukaryota > Metazoa > Chordata > Mammalia > Eulipotyphla > Talpidae > Talpa > Talpa europaea. Next base: position 66,704,728 of record NC_140083.1, on the reverse strand, counting down.
ATATTCTTACAAATAATATATATGCATGTTGGATTCTCAAGCAAACTATATCTGTATATCTTTATCTCTCCATGCATTTGGAATCGATAAAGAGGGTAGATGAAAAAAGACATGAGAAAAGATTGATTAGAAAAAAAATACTAAGAGGGATATCAGGAGTGACTGAGTGACCTGGAGAAACTATTTTTTTATATTTTTATTGAAAACATTTTTATTATTATTGTAACTGTTGTTACTTGATAATACATTTTATGACATTTTGGAAATGCTATGTTATATGAAATATGGGTTTAAAGAAAGTTAACAAGAAAATACAAAATTCAAGAGGAGAAATCATAATTTTCTTCCCAAAGACGTTTCTTAAAAATTATGAACTTGGGTCTATTTTCTTCTAATAAGAGTATAAAAAAGAGCTCACACTGATTCCTGTCAAATTTATAATGAGGTATAATGTTTGCTAAGTTTCATTTTCGCAAGGCTTTATTTAGTATATAAAATATTAGCTTGAAAAGAATTTAACTTTTTTCATGTTGCATGAAGAGTTTAAGCCATTTGGTATAACAAAGATTAATAAGCCTTATCAATTACTCCATAATAAAATGGGCAGACATTAATGACAGCAGTATAAGAGGTGATACTTGATAGAATGAAGACAAGTAACGACTAGTGAGAAAATTGGTAGAAGAAATTTTTATTGAAGGATCTGTGAGTTTTCTAAGGTGGCGAAACCTGAATAATTCTAAAAAACTAATGCAGTGAGCAAAAATAGGAAGAGAACATACTTGAGAAGAATTGGGATCAAACATGAAGATGAAGAAATACTTGAGTTATATTGAAAAAGAGGAATATCAGTAGAATTATGGGAAAATGCAGGAAGTGGAAGTAAAGAGGAAACTGGGAAGGAGGCAGGAGCAAGGTAAGGTGAGTAGGGACCTAGGTGCAGGCTGTGCAGACGAACTGATTCCGTGGATGTCAGCACAAAAAGATCACCTGTTGCATTTTCACTTATCAGTGAATTACATGTTTTCCACTTATAAAATAGAAGACTGATAGTTTTATGCAAGATGTATCATTGTGACTGACAGGATAAGAGTCCAAAAATGATATGCCATACCAATTCAATAACTTGAAAAAATTCATATTATTTTTGTTTCTTAAATATTTTCATGTCTGGTATTATATCCAAATCACCAGGTCTTTGAATTCATTCCAACGACTAATTTATTTTATTTAATACCATTTGTATTATGGATTTCACAATTTATACTCATTGAAAAAATATTTTTCTGCTTATTTCATCATCTTTCTTTCTTTCAGTAATGAGTGAATCAATTTATAATAATATGCTACGTAAATGTTCGCAGCCAAAGGAATGTCAAGAACTTGAAAAAACTGGAAAAAAAAGTCTATCAGATTTTATTCCTTCAGGTATGTGTGTTTCCTATTTAAGAATTGCATTAAAACATGTGAGTTTATGCATTATTATGCTCACATGCACAAATGTTTATCTTTTATAAAGCAGGGAAAATCAACACCTTTGAGAAAAGATTAAGGCTTTTTACCTACAGTTAATAATGTTTCTTTAAATTGCAAATACTGAAACTGTTTTATGAATTAGTGAAAGATTTGCTGATTGAATCATGAAATTTACTTTTTTTCTGTGATTTTAAAATATCACTATATATAATAGTATATCTGGGAAGCAAAAAGTGAGAAAATGTATAGACATGTAGACATGTTCTTTTTTTATACTTACTACAACTTGAGGGTTATTTTTTCTTGTTTTCATGACTTGTATGTAAGCCAGAGTCAGGAGTTCCAAGAATATCTTTTTAAATTTTCTATTTACACACACTACAAAGCTGTCATTTTAGTGGAATAAATGAACATATGAAGTTTGACTATCTTTGTATTATTGGAAATTTGTTTTACTTTATATTTTAACTCTACTTAATTTGCATTCTTCAAATGTTTCAAATCAATACCTGGGATGATTAGGCTTAATGTCCTACTTCTATTTTGTGTTATATAAAATGGATATTCATGATTTAGTCTAAGACATACTATTAGCTTTTAATTGATTCTTCAGTTGATTACATTCTAAATTTTTAAATAGTTGATTATTACACTTTATTTATTTAGTTGCCACATGATTATTGAGGAAATATCTTCTAATTTTATCTTATGTTTTCTTAATCATTAAAAAAAAATTTCTGCAGTAGAATATGCCCATAATGTATTCAGAAATTGTTTTGTTTTTATTCCTAACAATCAATTCATCTTACCAGTATATTTGAGACACTGGAATTTAGAAACCATGGAAAATATGCATTTTTTCATAAAAAAAATAAAGCTATAGAGTTAGAGAAAATTACAGTTATAAAGCTTTCATTTTAGAAAAAGAAAAATGTAAGAAAGTTTACCTAAATGAAATGGGATAGTTTTATTTCTTATGCATGCAATCATGTAACTATGTACAAAATGATCTGGGAGAGCTAGGTCCAATTTGTATTTAGGGAAGCAATTACTGTCCAGTATGATTTCCTCTTTTTTTCTTTTTGGTGACTTGTCATTTTATATAATGTGGTACTTTCAGAATGATAATACCTTGTAAAAGTTACTCTAGCCTTCTATGACCTTTCTTTATATCTATGAACACATCACCACATGCTGATTAACAAATTCCAATATGCCTTAGATGTTATTATAATCTCAAACTGAACTCCAGATATGCTGCCCTCATATATTCATATGCTACCCTTGACTAAGTTACAACTTCATGCTTTCTGTTATTCAAATCTGAAAGCCAAGAATGTGTCCTTGAGCTTTGGGTTGGTTCACAGTTTGCATCAGCAAATCCTGCCAGCTTTTACTTTAAGCTATCAGAATGTCCCCATGTTCCCTGTTTTGTCAATACAACAGTTCCAAACTGCTAATCTCTCTTTTATATTATTGCAGTCGATGCTCACCTGACCTCCTTCATCCTGTCCTATACCCCTTTCACAAAAACTTCCCACCCCATCTCTGGAGCAGCAGAGTGGCCAGGGTCGCCAATTCCTTGTTCAATTGGAGGAAAACCCTGCATTGACAACCAAAAATCTACATGCTGACTCCCATCAGACATTTCAGTCTCAAGTTTTATTGTTTATTTGCTATAAAGCAGGGCTTTTCAAATCACATATATAAAATAAGGTGTTTAATCCTCTCAAAAATCCTATGGGTTAGACACGATTGACACAATTTTGAACATGGTGAAAGTATGGCAAAAAGAAATTAATTGCCCAGATCATGCAGCTAGTAAGTGGCCTGGATTCCATGTCCTTGTTTTCAACCTCAGTGCTCTGCTGATTAACTAATTCATGCCACTGGCCATTCACATTCTGCATTTCAATACCTAGGTTTAATCCCGCCTCCATTATTTTCTTCTCTCATTTTCTGTCTGTAATTTTATACATTATGATTATTGATTTCTAAACTAGCACAATGATCAACTCCCCAAATGACCATGATTTCTTAATACAGGAGTATTATGGGTACTGGAATGAATTTGATATCTTAGTTAATATTCATACATCTGTTTCTTCCCTTGATCATCCATCTCTGAATTGAGAGATCTCTGAAAAATGTTAATTCTTCTTTTTGATTAGTTTCCTGATTTTTACAGCTGCTATTGACATGGCACTAATATGCTAATGAGTGAATGATAGGTTTAATCCCTCCTTCTTCAATATTTCTTTTCACCTTTCAAGATGGCGTGCATAATCACAGGTGGGTAATGAGTGATATTAGCATGATGATACAAATGGAAGCAGACTCTAGTATATTCCATGAGTCCAATTTATGCCCAAGCATTGATGGACAAGTATCACTTTTGCTTAGCGATACATCAGAGCAAAACAAAGTAAATGAAATAATTCAAAAAGGAACCCTGATTTTATGTGTGCTCTAGTGGAGGAAATGGAGATGTTGTGGCATTTATTACAACCTCCCCAGAGCCAGCTTGTCCTTTTTTTTAAAGGATTTATTTATTTATACATACAAGAACTGGGGTACAGGCCAGAGGTGTGGGGGGTGAGAGGATTCACCAGACAGAGTGGGGAACAGAACAGGCAGACTGACTGAAATACACTGCTGAGGGGAGCAGCAGGTGAGTCAGGAGAAGTCTACTGTGTCATGTGGGTATCTCCCTGGCCGGGGGATCGAACTCATGCTGCAGTGGCTGCAGAGAGCAACATAGTGCTGTGTCTTAACCCGTTGTGTCACCAGGGAGGCCCAGAGCTAGCTTGTCTTTATTGGGGTCCTGAAGTCAGGAGATCCAGACACCAGGTGGATTTGATGCAATCATTTGTTACCTGTTACATAGTGTTTACTCAGGGAAGGTCCCCAAATTTGTCCCCTACACGCACAAATATTGTGCAGAACTGTCCCACAAAAGTGGGTCGCTCATGAATTCTGTCATTCTCCCCTTCCCATGCACCCACTGGCAAGAGTGTGAACGCCCCCTGTCTCTAGCTCTAAGGGATTCTAATATGATGATAACCTGTTCATACCGTAAGAGACTGCTAAAATTCTTCGGTGCTTCATGACTGCCTCCTTCTCTCCTCTGTTTTGATAAAATGAAAAAGAGAGTGTGTCCTGTCTCCCCACTGACACAGGGGTATGTCCTCTTTGGAATTCAATTTACCTTAATGCTTTTGACTTGAGCTAACACACAGAATGAATAATGACTGTAGATTACCGTAGATTACCGCGCTTTTCCCTATTTTAGGTGTGAGCTGTGTTGTGTAGTTTACTGCACATGAAAGAGAAGCTGAACTCTGACAAACATTTATGCTGATGTCACAGGTATATTTATCTCTTTCCTAGATTGTCCTCCTCTATCTTTATGGAAAATCATTGCAGCGATTCTGGGGATCATTTGCCTGGTGCTTCTTTTGTCTGTTGGAGTTTTAGCCTCAAAGTGTAAGTCACTATGTAAAATAGAAATACGCTACTTTTCCATTCACATAGTGAAATCTGTCGAAGATAATGCAATTTTGATCTCCTGTATTCCTTGAACAAACATAATATTTTCTGCCAAGAGTGAAGGCGATTTCTCACAAAGAAATCAATTTATTCATTTGAAAGTTTCTCATGACTTACTATTTGTTCTTATGTTTGATTCACCAGAAAAACTTGCTCATACTGTTATGCGAATAGAATTGTGTTTCTGTGATCAATTGCTATATGAACTTTTCATACTTACAGTTTGATTTTTATGTTTAAGTGTCCTTTAAGCTCTTCATTAATCATATTTTTATTTCTTTATAAGTGCAGTGTCTGGCACATAGAATAGTACAATTATTTTCCTCTTTGAGGTTAAAATTGATCTTTCTGAATTCTCCTCAGTGAATCAGAACTCATTTAATACAAGATACATGAATGGAAATGAAACAGGTAATTTTGGAAAACTCAGTTATAATTTTATTTTCAGAAGAGAAAATTCACTTTGTCTCATTTACTTTGCTTGACACATACCATAGTATACATGTTAGCAGAAATGAGTGAAAACTACTTGTGGAACTGAGTATTTCCCAGGTAGTCATAAGCAAAATTAACAAATATCAATACCCAATTGGCTTTATTATATGATTCATGAATTGGGCAGCATTCTGTCTGGCAAACAGAAAGAATCTGCAAGGATTTACACAAAATGCAGGGTTTTAAGGAAGATAGACCATTGCACATGGTTACTGGCAAAAGAAAAGCAAGCCTATTTTAGGAAAAGCCACCTTGCCTTGGACTTAATTTAAAGGGGCCTCATCATGCAGATGACTCAATGTAAGTTATGTTTCATTAATTATTTTTGTATTTCCTGCCTAGAACAATACCAGACACAGGAGTGTCCAAATTATTTTTATCTTTGAATTTATAAGTGATCTTTCTGAATTCTCTTCAGTGAATCAGAAATAATTTAATGCAGAAGAACATTCAGAAAATATCTCTTACAACAGGAAGCAAATAAAACAGGGAAACTTGGAAGTCTCTGAGTCATAATTTTAATTTCAGGAGCAGAGAGAATTCATGTTGCATTAGCTAATTTGCTTATTGCATGTAACAGCATATTTTCAAATAGATATGAGGTCTTTGTAGTCAGGAAGAGGGTGGGATAATATTATTATAAAAAAAGAAAAAATTATTTTGGGTGAAAACCACTTACTTTCATTTGTGCTGGTCAGGAGACTCCAGAGTGAGGGTTTAGAATTGCACTTTAGGTAAGGTTTTAAGTCTTGTTGGGACCCTGCATTAAGGACTACATTTGGGGCCTGTTGCTTTTTTCCTAAACATTTTTAGCAAATATATATATATATATATATATATATGTATGTGTATATATATGTATATATATTATATATCTATACACACATATTATATTGGAAATATATTTTCTACATATTTCTAATAATGTGATTTTAAGAATTGTTTCACATATTCCTATGAATCTTGATGTCTAAAATGTTTTCAAGAATATGAATCATTAATGTAAAATAAATGTATTACTAAATTTGAGTGTATACAAATATAATGTAAAACAAACATGTTTCTTTGTAGAGCATAAATTTGCTCTATAAACTTATTGGATGTGACTTGCACTGATGGAAGACATTCAGTTATATTATGTAATTTTTAATAGTTTGGAATATTCCTACTTGTCCCAATGACTGGCATCAGCGTGGAGAGAACTGCTACTTTTTGTCAAGAAACAAGAATATTTGGAATAAATGTCCTGGGTATTGCACTGATTTAAATTCAAGCTTTCTTAAATTGGATACTGAAGAGGAGATGGTAAGGATTAGATTTTGTTTCTCAAATAAAAGTGAGTTTTGTTTCAAAAAGTTTAAATAGGACAGCAATCACTCAAGATTTATCTTCCTCTAAAGTATCTTCTATAAGACAACTCCAGGAATGTTTTCAGTTTGACTGCAATGCATCATGTTAACTTTAAAATTTCTTGAATTTCTTTCCTCATTGTTTAGGATAACATGTACCAAATTGTATTCCAGTTGAGTTTTAATCTTATTCCTACCTGTTATCCTGGCCTACTCTGCCACTAAGGACCTCCTAGCACCTGCTTTAGAATAGCCTGCCCTGGGCTCACCATCATGAACTTCTTTATGTAAAGGACCCTGTGCACCTTCATGTCTTTGTTTCTCAAATTGTTGTTTCATGTGCCTGTGACACATTTTATCTCCTGCACCTCTTATCACAAATTTCTCTTGGTTAATGTTTTCTCATTTTTAAGTTTTGAACCATGAGGCAAACCTTGAAACTCATTCTGGGCTCACCACTACTTGATAAAACACTTGTTATTTCTTTCCCTTCCCCCCACATATCTAATTTTGTGACATGTGACACTACTTATTATATAAACTAATTAATGTTCTATGACTTTCAGTGTCTGCTCTAAGTAACTACAGCTATGAAACTCAGTTCATTTCATAATTTAGTCACATTTAGTCAAATAAAATGACTAAAATATAATGTAGACTCAACAAATAATTGCTAAGGAATAAAGAAATCATTAGTAGTTGACATCCAATCATATGGCTAAAAGACCTAAGGTGAATTCCTCCAGATTATTTCCATATAATAGAACAAAGTCTGCCAGGAAGTCAAAAAATGAAATAAAGATATTATATAATTACACTCCTCATTCTCAGAGAAAGTTTTATTGTGTAATTTCTTTTCCCCTTTCTTTACAGAATTTTGTAATAAAATTGTCAAAGATGCATTGTGAAAATTTGGAAACAAAGTTTTTTATCAGTTTATACTACAACAATGTACAATTGAAATGGGTTTGGCTTGATGGTACAGATTTTACCCTGGACAAGTGAGTCTCTTGTTTTAAAATTCTAGACCAGAATCTCTTATTATTAGATTTTTTTCAATTAAAATATTTACTGTGAATATGAACAGATGTTAGATTAAATAATATATGTAACCAAAATAATCAGGAAAAGACAGTAATTAAATGGAAAGAATTACATGAAAGATTACAGTGCCAGAAAAATCATTTAACTTTCATAACTCATTTAGATTGTGTATCACTTTAATAATTGAGGTCTTAAAAGGTAGTTGAATAAATAATCTTGCCCACAATTTCTAGAGTACACATCTGAGGTGACAATTTTATTTATTTATTTTTTTAAAGTATTTACTTATTTACTTTTGCTTAGAATTGCTGGAGTATAGGCCAGAGGTGCAGGGTAGGGAGCAGAGACAGAGTGGGGAGCAGAACAGGCAGATCTATTGAAATATACTGCTGAGGGGAACAGCTGGAATGCAAGGCAGGAGACTTCTGTGGGCCCTGTGGGTCAGCTCCCTGGCAGGGATCCAACCCTCCATGATAATGCTGAGACTTAACCCCTAGGCCACCAGGGAGGTCCCACAAGTTCCTTTCTCTTGACAAACATAGATGAAGATTTTAGGGACAAATGATTGTTATTGGTGATAAACAATAATTTTGTTGCACTCTATATACTGTAGACATTTTCAAATTATAAAAATGTAAAGGAAATATAACAAACCTTAGTGAAAATGGAAGATATTAAATTACCTTAGCTTGAGAGTTGAGAGCTAGCAATCCTTAGTGTGATGCATGTATAATATCCCTGCAATTTCACAGTGTATGTCTGCTTCTTCCTGATTCCATTTCTCTCTTATAAGGACACTCTCATTGGATTATTTTTTAAAGATTTATTTATTTATGTATACAAGAGCTGGGGTACAGGCCAGAAGTGTGGGAGGTGAGAGGATCCACCAGAGATAGAGCAGGGAACAGAACAGGCAGAGCAACCGAAGTACACTGCTGAAGGGAGCAATAGGTGAGACAGGAGAGGTCTGCTGTGCCATGTGGGTTTCTTTCTAGCTGGGGATCGAACTCATGCTGCAGAGGCTAAGGGCAGCTTCATAGCTTCATAGCACCAGGGAGGCCCGACACCCTCATTGGATTTAAGTTCCAATCCAATAAAATTTAATCTTGATCCTTAGGTTAATTATATCTAAAAAATTTCTACTTCCAGATAATGTTACATGCTGAGGCTTTAGGGTGACATGCAATTTAGGGGATATTTTTCAGCTGATTACATACTTTCTCATAAAGATTATTGACCTCAACTAGATGATTTCATTAGGGTACTTGAAAAAAGTAAATTTATGATAAATTTCAAGATATAGAAGTGGGACATAAGAAATACTCTCTGGAGATAATGATCTTACACTGATCCTTTCTTCCTTCTCCTCTGAAACTTAACAAAAAATAGCATCCAATAAATTTTCAAATATAGATATCTAATTAAAATATGTTTATTCCTATGACATCTTATAAACATAATATGTAAATATCCTTCCAATATTTCCAGACTTAACGGACATGATTTTCCAACATGGGCTCTTCATATGAAAAGTTAAGATTTACCTAAAATTCTAAGTGATTGCATATTCATTTTTAATGATTCACTTTCATATAGAAATCCCATGCCCTCCTTCAGGATTTATGGTACATTTTCATGAGACTGTTGCTGAATTATTTTGCTTATCTTTGATATATTAAAATGTTTGATCACGTGAAATAATTGCCACAAATGTTTGATCACGTGAAATAATTGCCAATACCAACTAGTACAAGGGCTATATTTACTCTTGAAGGAGAAGCAAGACTTTTCCAGAAGAAAATCAATTATTTAGTGTGATTAACAGTAATCTTGCTGATTATATAAACAGTAGAATGTGCTTTGTGTTTGTCATAAGCCCAGTGAAAATGGAAGACACTCTGAAATTGCCTGAGGTCATGGGGGTTATAGTCAGAATTAAAAACATTGGTGCTTTCCCAATTTCAGGTTTAATATTAAAACATGGGGTATAATATATTTATTATTTGGATTGGTAAATAACTAGTAAAGTTGATTACTGTTTTTATAAGCTATTAAGGTATCATAGACTTTAAAAATTCAAATATTATTTAAAGTAAATTCAGCATTTCATGGAAATTGTTTTATCTTCCAGGCTTCCAGTTCCTGAAACTGAAAATGCTGAGAATAAATGCATACATGTAAAATATGGCCAGATAAATGCTGAAGATTGTCAAATTAATGTCTATTGTATCTGTAAGAAGAAAATCTATTCAGGTTAGATAAATACATGGACAGAGAATATAGCAAACATTAAGATTTCCCATGGTGATGACTTCAACAATGTGAACTATTGATTTCCCTAAAAACCAATTCATTATACTTTGAAGTCCATGTATTATTTTTAATTTAAACCCATAATATCTAACAGTGAAAATACAAAAATGACAATTGACAACCTAACAAAAAATACTAGGAAAAAATTGCAGTGCAAATTCAGTGGGACAGAAATATTAAATAAAAACCTCCAGGTTGGGACACAGGTATTAAATAATTTTAAAATGTTTAAATCTTTCAGTATGCTCAAAGTAAAGCTTGTCTATATATTAACATACTTTAAAAAAATAATAAAAGCACAGGTTTTTAGGAAGGGGAGAAATGAAAAGAAAAGCAGCTGCGTAGTCACAGCAGACAGGAGAGCTGCCTTTTGTCAGTCAGTCACATACATTTTTTTGAAGACAGGATCATGGTTAAATATGACTGTTGAGAGCCAGGAGATATTTAAACTTTATTCTCCACATAGTTACAAAGAGTTTGAAGATGAGTAGTTTGCATTGGAGTGCAAACAATTAATAAAATTTACTTCATTAACCAACAAGGATTTTTCCTGCCATTGGTTGCAATGAGCTTTAAGTACTGAGACAAGCAGGAGTACAGGTCAGAGAGCTGTGTCTGCTTTTTTGGGGGCTTACGCTGTAAAGGGAGGATTGACAGTAGTAAAGGAATTAATAAATACACAATACAAATAAAATAAGTTCTACAAATGAGGAAAAGAGAGTTATCAGATTATAGCAAATATCTAATCTAGAAATAAAAGAGAAGACTTTCTTGGTATGGTTATATTTATGGAGAGATATGAGAAAAGAATAGTGACATAAGACAATCAGGAGCCAGAAGTAAGAGCATTTCAGAAAGAAAAACAAACAGCAGAGGAAAATCCTTGTCTGGAGAGAAGATTTGGAGGCTGGAACCCATTGGTGGGACTGGATGGAAATATTCTGAAACAATTGTGGGGGAAGGAAAGATCGGAAACACAGAGCTTGAAGACTGGGAGACAGACTCTGGCATCTTCAGGTTACTCTTGATCCCCCAAGTCCCCAAACTGAGCCAGGGCAGAAAGAAGCCTCAGCTCCTCCTTCTTCACAGTCACACAAGGGGCTACCAGACACCAGGTGACCTGGGACCAGAGATCATTGATATCGAAACCAAAGAAGAACAAGCCCTCTGAAATAACTATGGAAATTAAATTCTATTTTCATGAGAAACTTAATAACACACATTTCAAAATTTAGGCATTAAAAAAATAAAATTTAAGTATTTAAGAAAAATCAAGTTTTTGAAATTTGTTATAGTTGCAGCTCTCAGAGTAATAGGATGATAAAAAAATGCTGATTAATACACATACCCACACATGTATTTGCACCCCTATATATGTGTATATTCCAAAATAAAATCAGATTTAATGATATGTTAGATGCAGTACATAAGAGAAAATAGCTGCAATGTGATTTCAGGTTTTGTTTGCTTATGTTAGTTTTGATATATTTCAGATTTGACCATGCCTGAAAAAGTAGTATCAAAGAAAGATTGATGTATATCCGTTACCCAGAATACTAAATGCCAAAATTGTTAGCATTATCATATGTTGTATAATCATCTCTATCTACCTACCAGTCTATCTATTTACCCAGGCTTCTGGTGACAGCTTGGGAATATGTAGATTGATTGACTCACCAAAGGAGAATTTAATAAAGTGTTGAGCTGAGTTTCCTAGAATGATAGATATTTACTGATCTGAATAGTTCATATTTGGGTAGTGATGGTTTCTATAATTCTTTTTTTTTAAAGATTTATTTATTTATTTTATACAAGAACCGGGGTACAGTCCAGATGCGTGAGAGGGTGAGAGGATTCACCAGAGACAGAACAGGGAACAGAACAGGCAGACGATGAAATACTCTGCTGAGGGAAGCAGCGGGCATGACAGTAGAGTTCTGCTGTGCCATGTGGGACCCATGCCAGCTGGCCGGGATCGAACTGGTGCTGCAGAGGCTGTGGATAGCTTCACAGCACTGCGCTCAACTGCCTGCACCACCACGGGAGGCCCTTCTCTGCAGAAATTTAAATAAAACAGTAATTTATATCAACATCACCTCAGTCTTTGGTATGCACTCTGTAATAAATTTGGAGTTCCATTTCATCACATGTTTGTCAAAGTTAGATATCCTGGATATCTGTGTATATACTTAATTTTTGATGATTTTCTGTTACGTGTCTTGGCATAAGGACTTTGGCCTTTTGATATATAGTGTTCTATTTGTTTCATGGATTTATGTAGTTTAATCCCCAGGTGTTAGAAAAGCAATAAGGGAAAAACTCTAAACCTAAAAATGATGTCCTATATATATTAAACCCTCTGATATTTTAATAAACTCCACCCCTTTCTCCAAGCCAATGAGATCTCAGATAGTGTTGATCTTTGGTTCATTTAAATATCCTTTTCTATACCATGTCTGTTAAGTCTTTATTGATTTAGAGTAGATACACTGATGTAACACATATGTTTATATACATACATACTTATATACATACACTCATATATGTCTATAAATTATGTATATAACCCAATACTGAATCCTGGAAATGTCAAGGATTAAGACATTTAATGAAGAAACAATAAGCTAGCTGTTTAGAACTCAAGGTTTAATAAGATGAAGATTTAATTCTTTGGCACAAATTGAAAGCCAAAAGTATATCACTACTTTGACTATGCAATGGTGGTGAATTGGAAAAGTTAAAGGTAAGAGATGATTTCCTAGCAACGTATAGGATCTAATCACTACAAATAGAGGAGGGAAAGTAGAACACAATAATAACCAGTGCAGTCATTAGAAAAGAAATTGAAGTTCTAAGAAAAATTAAGATTGAGGGCCTCCCTGGTGGTGCAAGGGGATAAGAACCGCACTATGAAGCAATCCACAACCACTAAGCGCAAGTTTGATTCCTGGCCAGGGAGATACCCACATGGTGCAGCAGACCTCTTCTGTCTCCCCACTGCTTCCCTCAGCAGTGTATTTCAGTCAGTTTGCCTATTCTATTCCCCACTCTGTCTCTGGTGAATCCTCTCACCCCCTGCACCTCTGGTCTGTACCCTTGTAACCCTGGCCTTGGATGCATACATAAATAAATCTTAAAAAAATAAAGTAAATCTGCATTTAAAAAAATAAATTGATGCAGTTCTTCCCATGGATATTATTTAAATTGCAAGTAAAATTTTGCTGCCATGTGATTAAAATGTTGTAAAACCTCTAAAAAGCTGAAATGCCTCTTTTATTTTGTATGGCTCACAAACCTTTACAAAAACTGACTAGGTCTCCAAATTATAAGGAAATCCATTTGCGACTGAAGATGCAAAAGAGAGTGTCATAAGATCCTCTCATAAATTACTAAAATTATTTGATAAAATTTGGCAACATCTCATATACAACAAAGGAATGATATCATAGTAAAATAGGAATAAAAGGGTGATTATGACTTGCAATTCTTCTGCCCCAAAATACAACTATACCTGTTAGCAGAGAGAAACTTGAGATTATTTCCTAAGTTCATCTGTGCCTGTCAGTATTACTTGGGAATTATCTAATTTAATGAGATAAGAAAATAAATTACATAATAAGGAATATGTATTGAAAAATAAGTGACATGTTAATATAAAAATATATCATTAGGAAATCAGAAGAATTCCTGTCAGGAATGTTTAAAATAAACTAGTTATTAATTTACAAGCACCAAGAGTCATTGCCATACAAAAGATACAATAGGTTAAGAATATGTGGCAGTGGGGCGGAGCAACATGGCGGCGAGGAGACGCTGCGAGTAAGATCTCCCATTAAAAAAGTTAATAGGGAGGAAAAGCGGCAGGTCCCAGTGAGAACTGGGACACGGAAGATAAACGGACGACTCCAGCAAACTGCCCAAAGAAGAAAGTTGCCATAAAAGAGGACCAGAAGGGAGGGAAGCGCAGAACCCTGCTCCCCTCCCCCGCCCACAAAGTCGGCACTCTCCGACCTGCAGAGAGGAGGGAAACAACAAACCAAAACGGCCAACAAGAAAAACGGACGCAGCAAGTGGGACTGTGAGTGGAAAGGAACTATTTCAGCCACCACACCCCGTGAACGGGAGCTGTGGAGAACCCTGCAGGATCCGCCCCGGAGGTGAGCTCCAGGCGCCATTAAAGAGAGCCCGGCCCCCCAGGAGGAGGCCAGCACCAGCACACAGCCCCGGCTGCCCGGTAAGCTTGCCCAGAAAGCAGCGCGCTGATCCGGATAGGATCACAGCTGCCCAGGTCCCCGCGCCTGCGACCTAGGCTTGCGGGGAGACCGTGGAGGCCCTCCCTGAGTGAGCAGGAACCAGGCGCCCAGGCAGGGAAGCGGGATTCAAAAGGCGCCACTGATCTGGGCTACAGCCCGCATCCTGGAACTGAGGGCTTTGGAACTGAGACCCGGGGCACGAAATTAGGGGCGTGGGTTCCCCACGACGGTGGGGCACAAGGCAGACACAGCACCCCAAAGCCGTTGAGGTGTACCCTACCATCCCCGCTCTGCTCGCTGTTCCAAGGGGTGGAAAATCAGCTCCCCAAGGGCTCTAGGAGAGATCTCTGCCGCCACCTAGCGACTTGAAGCCAGCAGAGGCTCCTGAAGGAGCTAGTGGCCAGCTGGGGAGTTAGCCCACACCGGGCCCCTTCCGAACAAGTAGTCTGAGCCCACAGGGAGAGCGAGCACCCACAGCCGGGGCAGACCAGGTGCGCAGAAGAGTGCGCCTGAGACCAGACGCGCAGGGAGTGTGTCCCACATCACCATTTTAGAACAGGGACATTTCTTCAGTAAAGACTACCTGCAGAAAGCTTCCTCAGGAGCCAGAGGTGAGCGGGGGAAGTTCGCCCACGCCAGACCCCCTCTGGCCTGCAGTCCAAGCCCAGAGGGGGAGCAGGAACCCACCGCCGGGGCAGACCAGGCGCACAGGGGAGTGTGTCCCCACATCGGCATTTTAGAACAGGGTCCTTTCTCCAGTAAAGACTGCTTGAAACTGACAGATGACTCCTGGAGGAACCAGAGGGGAGCAGAGAAGCCCACCCAAGATGCCGGCCAGTCCCAACAACACAGTGTCCCAACGCATACGGCAAATTAGAAAACAGACAGTAGGAAGGAGAAGAACCACACGCAACCTAGCAACTCTCCAGAGAAAAAGCACACCACAAAAAGAAAACCAGCCCCCAGATTGCAACGACAATAACTTGGAAGTTTTTCTGCGCCTTCCAGAAAGAGAATTTAAAATTGCCGTGATTAAAAAACTGACAGAAGTCATAAAGGAAAACAATGATAAGGGAAAAATAATCAACGATCAGAAGAATGCAATTGAGTCCCTAGAGAGGGAAAACAATGCTCAGAAGAAAGAAATTGAGTCCCTAAAGAGGGAAGTAAAAGAAATGCAGGAGATCAAAGAATTAATGGAAGAACTAAAGAATTCTGGGAAAAGCAATGAAAGCAAAATAGATGAAATGGAAGAACGAATAAGTAATCTTGAAGACACAGAAATAAAAAGAACCAAAACAGAAAAGGAAAGAGAAGTACGAAGGAAAAAGAATGAGGAAAGACTTCGGGAACTATCTGACTCCATGAGGAAAGGAAATATAAGAGTTATAAGAATACCAGAAGGAGAGGAGAGAGATGTAGGAACAGAGAAAATATTCAAAGAGATAATTGAAGAGAACTTCCCAAATGTGAAGAAGGAGCTGAAAATTGATATACAAGAAGCAAGAAGAACACCAAACTTCCACGACGAAAGGAAAAATACAGCAAGACACATAATAGTAAAGCTCCCAAGAATCCAGGACAAGGAAAAAATAATGAAGCTGACAAGAGGGAAGAAACAGATAACATTCAAAGGAAAACAAATCAGGCTGACATCAGACTTCTCCGAAGAAACACTACGGGCAAGGAGAGAGTGGAGGGACATAGTCAACAGACTCCAAGAAAACAGATGCCAACCAAGAATACTCTATCCCGCAAAGCTCTCCTTCCTCTTTGAAGAAAGAATATGGACCTTCCCAGACAAACAGAAACTCCGGAATTTCATTGCAACTAAACCCCCACTCCAAAAAATACTACAAGGAGTCCTAAAGCCAGAACCTCAGAGGGACGAATAACAATGAAAGAAGGCCAAAAAAAAAAAGTTATTAAAAGAATAAATAAATAAAATCAAAGGAAAGACAAACACAATGGCAAATACAGATGTTAACATATCAATATTAACTCTAAATGTAATTGGACTAAACTCTTCAATAAAAAGACACAGAGTTGCAGCCTGGATTAAGAAACAAAACCCAACCTTTTGCTGTCTCCAGGAAACACATTTAGCTACAAAAGATAAAAATAGGCTCAAAGTTAAAGGATGGAAAACAATCCTACAAGCAAATGGACCAAAAAAGAAAGCAGGAACAGCTATACTTATATCAGATAAAACAGATTTCAAACTCAAAAAGATAAAAAGAGACCCCAATGGTCACTACATTATGATCAAGGGGACAATACTTCAAGAAGAAATAACACTCATTAACATATACTCACCAAACGAAGGAGAACCAAAATATATCAGACAACTGTTGTCCTCTCTGAAAACAGACATCAGGGAAAACACATATGTAGTGGGAGACTTCAACACACCACTATCAACAATGGATAGATCAACAAGACAAAAAATAAGTAAAGAAACCAAAGCTCTAAATAAGGACCTAGAGCAATTGGGCTTAACAGACATCTATAGAACACTAAACCCCAAAAAAACGGAGTACACATTTTTCTCAAGCGCACATGGATCATTCTCCAGGATCGATCACATACTGGGGCACAAGATAAACATCAACAGATACACCAAGATTGAAATCATATCAACCATCTTTTCTGACCATGAAGGCATCAAACTAGAAATAAACCATAAAAAGAAGGCAAGGAACTTTCCTACCTCATGGAGATTAAAAACCACACTACTGGAAGACCATTGGACTAATGAGGAGATCAAAGAAGAAATTAAAAAATTTTTTGAATTGAACGACAAGGAGGACACCAATATCCTAAATGTATGGGATGCAGCAAAAGCAGTAATAAGAGGAAAATATATAGCAATAGAAGCTAACATCAAGAAACAAGAAAGAACGCAAAGAAACAACCTAATCTCGAAGCTCAAAGATCTAGAAAAAGAACAACAAAAAAACCCCAAAACCAGTAGAAGAAAAGAAATAATAAAAACCAAAGCAGAAATAAATGAAATTGAAACTAAAAAAACAATCCAAAAGATCAATGAAACCAAGAGCTGGTTCTTTGAAAAAATCAATAAAATAGACAAACCCCTAGCCAGGCTCACAAAGGAAAGAAGGGAGAAAGCACAAATAAACAGGATCATCAATGAAAGAGGAGAAATCACAACGGACACAGCAGAAATCAAAAGAATAATCAGTAACTACTATGAACAGTTATATGGAAACAAGTTTAACAATCTAGAGGAGATGGACAAATTCCTACAACTCTACAATCACCCAAAGCTAGATAAAGAAGAAATAGAACACCTAAACAGACCAATTACAATGAGCAAAATTGAAATGGTAATCAAAAACCTCCCCAAAAACAAAAGCCCAGGACCTGATGGATTTACAAATGAATTCTACCAAACATTCAGAGACGAATTAGTGCCTATCCTTCACAAACTCTTCCAAAAAATTGAGAAGGAGGGGACAATACCAAACACGTTTTATGAAGCCAACATTACACTAATACCAAAACCAAACAAGGACAACACAAAAAAGGAAAACTACAGGCCAATCTCCCTAATGAACACTGATGCAAAAATCCTCAATAAAATTTTAGCTATCAGAATCCAACAATGTATCCATAAGATAATTCACCACGATCAAGTAGGATTCATTCCAGGCACACAAGGATGGTTTAACATCCGAAAATCAATCAACGTTATCCAACACATCAACAAAAAGAAATATAAAAACCATATGATAATATCAATAGATGCTGAGAAAGCTTTCGACAAAGTGCAACACCCATTCATGATAAAAGCCCTTGAAATTCTTGGGATACAAGGAACATACCTCAACATCATAAAGGCCATCTATGACAAGCCAACAGCCAGTATCATTCTCAATGGTGAAAAGCTGAAAGCAATTCCATTAAGATCTGGAACAAGACAAGGATGTCCACTCTCACCACTGCTTTTCAATATAATACTGGAAGTCCTAGCCAGAGCAATAAGACAAGAGAAAGACATCCAAGGAATCCCAATAGGAAAAGAAGAAGTCAAACTATCACTATTTGCAGACGATATGATATTATACATAGAGAACCCCAAAAACTCCACAGAAAAGCTAATTCAACTCATCAATCAGTTCAGTAAAGTGGCAGGATACAAAATCAACACGCAAAAGTCAGTAGCCTTCCTATACACAAACAATAAATCTGAAGAAGAAGAAATCAAAAAACCATCCCTTTTGTTATTGAAACAAAAAAAAGCAAATATTTGGGAATAAATCTAACAAAAGAGGTAAAGGACCTATACAAAGAAAACTATAAAACACTGTTAAAAGAAATAGAAGAAGACACAAAGAAATGGAGAGACATCCCCTGCTCATGGATTGGAAGAATAAACAGTATTAAAATGGCCATCCTTCCAAAAGCAATATACAGATTCAATGCTATTCCAATCAAAATTTCAATGTCATTCTTCAAAGAAATAGAACAATTATTGATGAAATTCATATGGAATCACAAAAAACCCCGAATAGCCAAAGCTCTCCTGAAAAAAAAAAGAAGGGAATGGAGGCATCACAGTCCCAGACTTCAAACTATACTACAAAGCCATAGTCATCAAAACTGCATGGTATTGGAACAAGAACAGACATACAGACCAATGGAATCGAATAGAAAATCCAGAAATAAACCCACAGATTTATGGTCAACTAATCTTTGACAAAGGAGCAAAGAATATGCATTGGAGCAAAGAAAGTTTGTTCAATAAATGGTGCTGGGAAAACTGGGTCGCTACATGCAAAAGAATGAAGCTTGACCACTACCTCACACCATACACAAAAATCAACTCAAAATGGATTAAAGAACTAGACATAAGACCTGAAACCATAAAATACATAGAAGGAAATATAGGCAAAACACTACGTGATTTGCACATCAAAGACATCTTTACAGACACATCACCCAAAGCAGTGATAGTGAAGGCAAAGATAAACAGCTGGGACTACATCAAATTAAAGAGCTTTTGCACAGCAAAAGAGACAATAACAAAAACAAAGAGAAACCCCACCAACTGGGAGAACATTTTTGCTCCCAACACTAATGATAAAGGACTGATCACAAAAATCTGCAAAGAGCTGATGAGACTCAACAACATCAAAGAAAATAATCCAGTCAAAAAATGGGCAGAAGAGCTAAAAAGAAACTTCTCTGAAGAGGAAATGCAAATGGCCAACAGGCATATGAAAAAATGTTCAACATCACTTGTCATCAGGGAAATGCAAATCAAAACTACCATGAGATACCATCTTACACCAGTGAGAATGGCACATATTAAAAAAACTAGCAACAACAAATGTTGGCGAGGGTGTGGAGAAAAAGGAACTCTTCTGCACTGTTGGTGGGAGTGCAAACTGGTCCAACCACTGTGGAAAGCTGTGTGGAGATTTCTGGACCTACTAAACATAGAGCTTCCATATGATCCAGCAATTCCACTCCTAGGTATTTACCCAAAAGACACAGAAACATCAATTCCAAAGAACACCTGCACCCCTATGTTTATAGCAGCACTGTTTACAATGGCTAAGCTTTGGAAACAACCCAAATGCCCAAAAATAGATGACTGGATCAAGAAGATGTGGTACATATACACCATGGAATATTACTCAGCATTCAAAAAAGATAAACACATGCAATTTGCAGCAACATGGATGGCACTGGAAGGGATCATGCTCAGCGAAATAAGCCAAAAAGAAAAAGAAAAATACCGGATGGTCTCACTCGTAGCAGGAATCTAGAAAACTTAAATAAGGGACCAGGAAAATGAATATAAGAAAGTGAAAATCAAAATCAACAAAAAACTATGAACCAGAGACACTTTTAGGGGGGCGGCGGCGGGAGGGGAGGGATTGGGGTCAGAATGGGGGGCTGCAATTGTATGGGGAATATAACAATAAAATTTATAAAAAAAATATGTGGCAGATACATAACTGAGAAAAATAAGATGACATAATAAAAATGATTCATCAAGAAGCAATTCCAATATTATGAATGCAGTAGGAGATATTCCAAATTCATGAAACAAAGCTTGGCACAAATAAAAAAAAAAGATAAGACTCAGACATTTGTATAAGTTTCTCTGGATGCATTAAAAACTCTCTCTTAGTGGGCCTCCCAGTGGCGCAGCAGTTGAGCGCTGGATTGCGAAGCTGCCCGCAGCCTCTGCAGCTCGGGTTTGAACCCCGGCCACCGAAGGAGGGTCCCACATGGCGCGCAGACCTCTCCTGCCACCCGCTGCTCCCCTCAGCACTGTACTTCGGTCCCTCTGCCTGCCCTGCTGCCCGCTCTGGCTCTGGTGAATTCTCTCACCCTCCCGTGCTTCTGACTGTACCCAGTGCTTGTATAAATAAATAAATAAATCTTTAAAAAAAAAAAAAAACAAAAAACAAACAAAAAGTCTCTCTTAGTAATTATGAGTATTGAAAAAATATTGACAATGTATAGGGCTGGTTCCAACAACTTGTCTGACATTTATGCAAATGTTTACACAACAACAACAAACATATGAATTATTTTTTAGTGCACACAAATTTTCCTGAGATAGACCGTCATCTGTTCTATTACACAAATCTTAATAAATTTTTAAAAAAGTAAAAAATCACAACATGTTTTTCTTCAACTATAAGAAATTAACTGTAATTAATAATTAGTGTGAATGTATCTTAATGTATGTAAGTATTTGTGTTTTTGTTGAGAAGAACACTGAAGTTGTGTAAGAAAAGTGGTTATTAGCTCACCAGGCTAAATATTTTTTTTTTTAAGATTTATTTATTTATTTATACAAGAACCGGGGTAAAGGCCAGATTAGCGGGAGGGTGAGAGGATTCACTAGAAACAGAGCGGGGAACAGAACAGACAGACTGAAATACACTGCTGAGGGGAGCAGCAGGCACAACAGGAGAGGTCTGCCTCGCTATGTGGTACCCTCACCAGCCAGCCGGAATCGAACCCGCGCTGCAGAGGCTGGGGACAGCTTCACAGCACTGTGCTCAACTGCCTGCGCCACCTGGGGAGGTCCTAAATAAATTTTTAATGTGTGCCATTAACTTCTCATTTTAATTTTTGTCATTACCATTTTTTCTAAATTAACAAGAAAACATTTTCATAAATATTATTTTTTACTTATTGAATATTTTTTTGACTTTATCATTTCATACTGAATTAATGAATCATCAAATCTTTCACATTGTACTATACACATATTTTCTAAATTAGTAAACTTTTATTTTATTTAGCTTTAGTTAATTTTTTAATGATTTATTTATTTATTTATACAATCACTGGGTACAGTCAGAAGCGTGGGAGGGTGAGAGAATTCACCAGAGCCAGAGCAGGGAACAGAACAGGCAGAGAGACCGAAATACACTGCTGAGAGGAGCAGCGGGCACGGCAGGAGAGGTCTGTCACACCATGTGGGACCCTCACCGGTGGCTGGGGATGGAACCAGTGCTGCAGAGGCTGCGGGCAGCTTCGCATCCCAGTGCTCAACTGCTGCTCCACCTAGGGAGGCCCTAGTTAATTTTTTTGAAAGATTTATTTATTTATGAATACAAGAGCTGGGATACAGGCAAGAGATATGGGGGATGAGAGGATTCACCAGAGACAGAGTAGGGAACAGAACAGGCAGACTGACTGAAATACACTGCTGTGGGGAGCAGCGGGTGAGACAGGAAAGGTCTGTGCCATGTGGGTTGCTCCCTGGCTGGTCGGGGATCAAACTCGTGCTGCAGAAGCTGCGAATTGCTTCATAGTGCGGTGCTTAACACCTTGCACCACCAGGGAGGCCCTTAGTTAATATTTTTAAGGAAATAATATTAGGATACCCTCTTTAGGTATTACCACATTAGTGCACCCACCTCCAAATCACCCACACTCCTCTACCACAGTCCATAGTGCTTCTTCAACTCTTTGTTATTACCCCTGTTTTACCCCTCCCCCCTCAGGTTGCTTCAGTTCTGTAGTCAACTTTCAAGGGTTGGATTTTAAGGTTATCTTTTCTGACCCCTAGTTTCTTTTCTCTATATTCCATGTATTTGTGTAACATCTATATATGCAGATATAATTTTTTAAAATTTTTTATACAATATCTGGGGGAAACAGGCCAGATGTGTGGGAGGGTGAGAGGATTCATCAGAGACAGAGTGGGTAACAGAACAGGCAGACTGACTGAAATACACTGCTGAGGTGGAGCAGTGGGTGCGACAGGAGAGGTCTGCTACACCGTGTGGGTAGCTCCCAAGTTAGCCAGGAATTGAACCAGCGCTGCAGAGGCTGTAGACAGCTTGATAGCGCAGCACTCAATCCGCTGTGCCACTGCCATGGGGGAGGCTCTATGCAGATATTTTTAATTTCCCTATTGAGTTGCAAAATTTCTTTCAGTGAGCAATTTTCAACAGTGTTTCTTTTTTCAGGTTTTCATTATATTTGAGGAGATTTCAATCTGTGAAAGAGAATAAATGTTAGGTTTCATTTTAAATACTGGTCTAATAACATTAAGTGCCTTAAGAGTATCTATGTAGACAATATTTGCACACATGATTAGCTAATTAGTTGTATCTTATTACAATTAGAACTTTCTTTTTTTTTAACTGAAATAATATTGGTTATAACAATGTGTGTAGTTTAGGGGAATTTTCAGATTCTTCTTTCTGAAAAGATCAGTGAACTTGATTTTTAATAGATTAGAGTTGTAAAGTTTGTGTTTTTTGACTTCTGGTAAATAGCAGTATTTGATTTTCATGGCACATTTATATTTGTGAATATTATTTAATGATACATATATTATTTATTAAGTTTATTGAAAGGGAATTTAAATATTTGAAGTTAAAAACACTTCTTTGAAATTTATTTTATTACATTTACCTATAAAATCTCATACTTCTTTAGAGTCATGACACTTCATTATATTTATCCTTTTGTTCTAAATTAATTATGCAGTTTTAAAAAGTTTTAAAAACTTCTATTTTTGGTTTATGTGAATATCTTTTCTATTTACTCAGTAGCTCAAACTATGTTTTCCTACAGATGATGGAGAGCTGATTCATATTTATTAATTGAAAATCTCTGAAATTGTTAAAAGAAGCAAAAATGAATGCAATTTTAAGCTAACATATACAAAAGCAATGTACAACTGTCAAAATGTTTGCAATGTTTTTTATCAAAGAATAAAACAATTTTGAAATCTGTATTTGATATGAATGTTAATAAATCATTAAGTAGTATTTTTTTGTGAGTTAGTTGTGACATGACTGGTTGGGATAATTCTTGGGAATTGATGGGCAGTCCACCAACAAATGCTGAGGGGCAACGAGACAGGTCACACATGCACCATCTAGTGATGAAATACAGCACCTGCCCTAGAACTGGAAGGGTTAAAAAGAGACATCAGAAAAGTCCTCCAAAAGTGGAAAGAGAATATTGATTGAATTTAGAATGTAATAAAGCACATGGAAATTAATAAAAATAGACAAAGATATTTTGCTAATAATCAATGATATTCAGGGCCAACATTGAGTTAAGGGATAGGCCATTAGACAAATATACTAGGTATGTTGTGTAACTTAAAGAGAGACTGAAGAAAGGCCCAATCTAGAGATGATACAAAGCTAAATTGAGCAGCAGTAGAAGAGTTTCCTGTGTGGTTGCATCCAGAGCTCTCATATTCTTGAACTCTGTGCTCACCTATCAGAGTCTCTTATAGGAGAGACAAAAGCATTATTAGCTTGTATATTTCTCTCTTTCTGGACTCTAAACCATAGCATGGACTATCAAAAATCTTAAATTCCAACTTCTTTAATAAGAGAGAACATCTACTACTTCCCAGGATATATGCACACTCTTCAGAAGATCAGATATTTTCTTCTAAAAATCAGGTATTTATAATTTCCCAGAAATTCATTCTATTTATCAGCATGTATTTTTTAGAATTTTGAGGGAAATGAGATAGAAGGTATTTAAATTATATTTTAACGTCAGAATGTAATTCTATATGTAGGGGTGTGTGTGTGTGTATTAACAAATAACATACATGTTGGATTTAAAGCAAGCTAGATGTGTATATCTATATCATTCCATGTGTCATTTGGAATAAAAGTATAATGTACAGATAGGGAAAGAGAACAGGGAATAAAGGACATGAGAAAAGATTGGTTCTGAAAGAGTCATGATGAGAGGGAAATCGGGAGTGACTGTGTGATATTTTATATATTATTTATTGAAAATAATTTTATTATTGTGGCATTATTGTATATTACATTTTATGACACTTAGAAATTGTTAAGTTATATGAAATATGTGTTTCAAGAAAGTTAACAAAAATATAAAATTCAAGGGAAAAATCATAATTTACCTTCCTCAGATGTTTCTTTGAAAATTATAAACTTGAATCTATCATCTAGTAAGAGTATTAAAAATAGCTCAATATGATTCCTGTCAAATTTTCTAAAAAGATGTATTGAGGAAAATGTCTTCCAAATTTTCAGATCCAGGCTTTCATTCATAAATGAAATATTAGCCTTTAAGATGATTTAACTTTTTTACACACCGCATGAAGAAATCAAATAAGCAATGATGGTATAACAAAGATTACCAAGACATATCAATGGCTTCATAATAATAAGGGGGACTTTAATGAGAATATAAGAGTAAATACTTGATAGAATGATAACAAGTAAAGAATAATGAGAAAAATTGGAAGGACAGGTCTTTATTGAAGGATGTGTGTGTTTCATAAGGTGGTGGAAGATGAAAAATCCCAAAAGCTAATATTATAATGAACAAAAATAAGAGGAAAACATTCTTGAACTGGATAATTGGAATAAAACTTGCAGACTGGAGATACACTTATGTTATCTTGAAAAAGAAAAGATGTATCAATGGAATTATGGGAAATGGAGGAAGGGAAAGTAAAGGGGAGACTGAAAAGGATCCAGCTGCTGGGAAGGTGACTAGATGCAGGCTGTGCTGATAAACTGCATTCTGTGGTTGCCAATGCAGAAACAGATCATCCGTTGCATTTTCACTCATAAATGAATGACATTTTTTATCACGCATACAATAGAAGATTGATATGTGTAATTGTGAATAGAAAGTTTTAAGGATTCCAGATGTGATTAAATAGACACAGCTGTTCAATAACTTGAAAAAAATTCATATATTTCCTTTCTTAAATATTTTCATGTCTGGGATTGCATCCAAATTATCAGGTCTTTGAATTCATTCCCAAGGCTATTTTTGGCAACACCAATTTTACTAGTAATTTCACAATGTACACTAATTGAAAATATACTTTTTCTGTTCATTTCATCATCTTTCTGTATTTTAGTAATGAGTGAAGTAATTTATTTTAATATGCCACATCGATATCCATCTCAGTCACCGGGATGTCAAGAACTTGATAAAACTAGAAAAAAAGGTCAGTTAGATTGTATCCATGAAGGTATGTGTGTTTTGTGCATACTTTTTAAAAATGCAATAAAAACATACATGTTTATGCATTATCATGCTCACCTACATACACTTGCATGCACATATATCATTTGAATATTTATCTTTTATAAAGCAGGAAAATAAACACCTTCAGAATGAAAGACTCCTGAAGGCTTTTTCCCTCTGAAGTTTAATACTTTGTTCTAAATTGCAGACATCGAACCAAAGTTTTATGCATCAGTGAATGATTTGTTGTTGAATTATGTAATTTATTTTTTTCTATAATTTTAAAATATCATTATTGATAGTGTATTTGTGAACTAAAAAAGTGAGAACGTATAGATTCCACAACTTGAGCATTACTTTTTCTTATTTTTATGTGTTACATAGTTTACTACACCTAATAAGAAACTGTGGTGTTACAAACATTTAAGCTGATGTCAAAGGTGATTTTTGTCTTTTCCCTAGATCCTCCTCCATCTTTATGGAAAACCATTGCCGTGATTCTGGGGATCATTTGCTTGGCACTTATTTTATCTGTTGGACTCTTAGCTATGAAGTGTAAGTCACTGTGTTAAATAGAAATATACTTTGTTTTCACCCGCATAGTGAAGTCTTTGGAAGATAATGCCATTTTTGATCCACTTTATTTCTTGACCAAATATAATATCTCTTCCAAGACTGAAGATGATTTCTCATCTGTTATTGTTAATTTTAAAGTTTCTCATGACTTAACTTATTATTTGTTCTCATGTTTGCTTTACCAGAAAAATCTTGCTCATACTGTAATGAGAACAGAATTTGCTTCTTCTGTGGTCAATTGCTATACAAATGTTTCATACTGATAGTTTAATTTCTATGTTTAAGTCTCTATTCCATTGAGTTTTTCAATGCAAGTGATGTTTCATTAATCATTTTTCTATTTCTTTATGAGTGAAGAGTCTGGCTCGTAGAATTGTCCAGTTATTTTTATTTTTGGGTTAAAAATTGTCTTTCTGAATTCTCTTTAGTGAATCAGGCCTCATTTAATGCAGAAATACATCCAGGAAATATCTCCTACATCACAGAAGCAAATAAAAAAGGTAATTATAAAAATCTTTGCGTCATAATTTTTTATTTTTTTAAAGATTTATTTATTTATTCATACAAGCACTGGGTACAGTCAGAAGCGCAGGAGGGTGAGAGAATTCACCAGAGCCAGAGCGGGGAGCAGAGCAGGCAGAAGGACCGAAGTACACTGCTGAGGGGAGCAGCGGGCAGCAGAAGAGGTCTGCGCGCCATGTGGGACCCTCCTCCGGTGGCCGGGGGAGCAGCCAGGGATCAAATTGGCGCTGCAGAGGCTGCGGGCAGCTTCGCAACCCAGCGCTCAACTGCTCCGCCACTGGGAAGGCCCGAGCCATGATTTTTTGTAGGCCAAAGGAGGTAATTTAATTTGTCTCATCTGTTTTGCTTGACACATAAAGCAGTATTCATGTAAGCAGAATCATATGAAATCTACTCAGAGATCTGTTTTCATAAAAACAAAATTAACAAATATAAATATATTTGGGCAGTGTCCTGTTTAGCAAATAGAAAGGATCAGCAAGGACTTACACAAAAGGCAAGGTTTTTAAAGAAAATAGACCATTTACATGCTTATTGCACAAGGAAAGAATATTTCAGGTACAGACAGCTTCCCTTGTGGGGGAAGTCAAAGGGTCTCATCATGAAGATGACTCACTTAAGTGATATTTCACTAATTATTTTCTATTTTCTATTTAGTACAGTATCAGGCACACTGGAGTTTCTACTTATTTTTCTCTTTGTGCTTAAAAATGATCTTTCTGAATTCTCTTCAGTGAATCAAAACTCATTTAATGCAGAAGGACAACCAGGAGATAGCTCCTACAACGACGAAACAATCAAAACAGGTAATGTGGAAGTTTCTGATCGTAATTTATTTTTCAGTGGAGAAGAGCAAATTTACTTTGCATTAGTTATTTTTCTTATTACTACAACAGTATAGTTGCAAATACATATGAGGTTTTTATAGTCAGAAAGTGGGGGTAAAGTTATTATAAAAATCAAAAAATTATTTCAGTCAAAGCCAGCTTTTCTTAGGGTAGGACAGGGGTTCTCATCATGCAGATGACCTCATTGGTGCTGAATAGGAGACTCAAGGGTGAAGGGTTTAGAATTGCACTTTGGGGAGAGGAGGAAACTATACTTAGGTGAGGTTCATTTTTCCCCTTTTTATAACTTTTTTTAATAATTATTTTTAAAATTTTTTACATCATTGTTCATTTTTAATCAATATTTGCTTCCCCCACCCCCTCAAGTATAGTCCCCATAGAGTTTCCTTCACCAGTGTACCCAGGCACCATCATCTCAGTCCCCTGTGCTCCTCCCTCCCTCCCTCTGATCCCTCTCCCTCCTCCTCCCCTGCAGGAAGTCTCTGGATTATAATTGTCTGGTTTTGCTTTGTTGTGTTTTGTACTGTTATTATTTTTTTACACTGATGTCTTACTTGGTTCCCCTATATTCCTGCTATAAGTGAAACCATCCGATATTTTTCTTTTTCCTTCTGGCTTATTTCACTGAGCATAATTCCTTCTAGCTCCATCCATGTTGCTGTGAGGTTTTAAGCCTTGTGGGATCCTGCATGAAGGACTCCATTGCAGGGGCTATTGATTTTTTCTTTAAACAGTGAAATGTGTACATACACACATATATGTGTACATGTGTATATATATAAAAAATATTGGAGATGTATTTTCTACACATTTTTAATAATGAAGTTTTAAAATAAGTCCCATATATTCTTATGAATCTTGAAAACAAAATATTTTCAAGGAGCTGAATTATTGATATAAGATAAATGTATTACTAAATTTGAGTGCATTCAAATATTATGCAAAACAAAATATTTGTTTGCAGAGCATAAATTTGCTCTATTAACTTACTGGATGTGACTTGCACTGATGGAAGACATTCTGTCACATTCTTTTTTAATAGTTTGGAATATTCCTACTTGTCCCAACGACTGGTATCAGCGTGGAGGGAACTGCTACTTTCTATCAAGAATCAAGAATATATGGAATCAATGTCCCGAGTATTGCACTGGTTTAAATTCAAACTTTCTTAAATTGGATAATGACGAAGAGATGGTAAGGACAAGATTTCGTTTTTCAAATAAAAGTTAGTTTTGTTGCAGAAAATTTAAAGAGGACAGCCATCACTCAAGATTTAGCTTCCTCTTAAGTATCTTCTATATGACAACTCCAGGAATGTTTATAGTATGACTGTAATTTTTCATGTTAACTTTAATAATACTTGAATTTCTTTCCTCATGGATTAGATAACAGACAATAATGTTTTCCAGTCAACTTTAAATCTGATTTTGCCTGTTATCCGGCCTCCTCTGCCACTAAGGACCCCAGCTCCTGTTTTAGAGCAGCCTGCCCTGGGCTCATGGTCATGAACTTCTTTACATGCATAAAGGATCCTGTGCTCCTTCATGTCTTTGTTTCTCAAATTGTTGTTTCATGTGCCTGTGACACATTTTATCTCCTGCACCTCTTACCACAAATATCTTCTCTCGGTCAATGCTTTCTCATTTTTAAGTTTTGAACATATGCGGCAAACCTTGAAACACATTCAGGGCTGACCACCATTTGACAGAACCCTTGTTATCTAATTTTGTGACATGTGTCACTACTAGCATGTAAACTAATTAATGTTTTATGATTTTCAGTGTCTACTCTAAGAGACTACAGCTATAAAACTCAGTTCATTTCATAATTTGGTCACATTTAGTCAAATAAATTGTCTAAAATATAATGTAGACTCAACAAATAATTGCTCAGCAATAAAGGAATCATTAGCAGTTGACATCCAATCATATGGCTAAAAGACCTAAGGTGAATCCCTCCAGATTATTTTCATATGATAGAAGAGAGTCTGCCAGGAAGTCTATAAATGAAATAAAGATATCATACAATGACACTCCTCATTCTC
The DNA here is from genome assembly GCF_964194135.1 of Talpa europaea. Lineage (NCBI taxonomy): Eukaryota > Metazoa > Chordata > Mammalia > Eulipotyphla > Talpidae > Talpa > Talpa europaea. The sequence continues at coordinate 66,674,769 of NC_140083.1, read as the reverse complement.
AGGGAAAGTTTTATTCTGTAATTTCTTTTCCTCTTTCTCTACAGAATTTTGTAATAAAATTGTCAAAAATGCATTGTGAAAATTTGGAAACAAAGTTTTTCATCAGTTTATACTACAACAATGTACAATTGAAATGGGTTTGGCTTGATGGTGCAGATCTTACCCTGGACACGTGAGTCTCTTGTTTTAGAATTCTAGACCAGAATCTCTTATTATTAGATTTTTTCAATTAAAATATTTACTGTGAATATGAACAGACATTAGATTAAATAATAGATGTAGCCATAATAAAAAAATCAGGAAAAGACAGTAATTACGTGGAAAGAATTACATGGAAGATTACAGTGCCAGAAAAAAACGTTTAACTTTCATAACTCGTTTAGATTGCATATCACTTTAATAATTGAGGTCTTAAAATGTGGTTGAATGATTTTGCCCACAATTTCTAGAGTACACATCTGAGGTGACATTTTATCTTTTTTTTTTTTTAATTACTTATTTACTTTTGCTTAGAAGAGCTGGGTGTAGGCCAGAGGTGCAGGGGTGAGAGGATTCACCAGAGACAGAGTGGGGAGCAGAACAGGCAGATCTATTGAAATACACTGCTGAGGGAAACAGCTGGCATGCAAGGCAGGAGACTTCTGTGGGCCCTGTGGGTCAGCTCCCTGGCAGGGACCCAATTCTCCATGATAATGCTGAGACTTAACCCCAGGACACCAGGAAGGTCCCAGAAGTTCCTTTCTCTTGAAGAACATAGGTGAAGATTTTAGGACAAATGATTGTTATTGGTGATAAACAATAATTTTGTTGCACTTATATACTGTAGACATTTTCAAATTATAAAAATGAAAAGGAAATATAACAAACCTCAGTGAAAATGGAAGATATTAAATTACCTTAGCTTGAGAGTTGAGAGCTAGCAATCCTTAATGTGAGGCATGTGTATCCCTGCAATTTCACATTGTCCTCACTGCTTCTTCCGGTTTCCATTTCTCTCTTATAAGGACACTCTCGTTGGATTTAAGCTCCAATCCGATAAAATTTAATCTTTATCTTTAGAATAATTATATCCAAAAAGAATACTACTTTCAGATAATACCACATGCTGAAGCTTTAGGGTGGCATGCATTTTAGGGAACATTTTTCAGCTGATTACATACATTCTCACAAAGATTACTGACCTCAACTTAGATGATTTCATTAGAGTACTTGAAAAAAGTGTGTTTATGATAAATTTCAAGATGTGAAAGTGGGATATAATCAATATTCTATGGAGATATGATCTTACACTGATCCCTTCTTCCTTTCCCCCCCGAAACTTAATGAAAAATGCATCAAATAAATCTTCAAATATAGATGTCTAACTAAAATATATGATTATTCCTATGACGTCTTATAAATATAATATGTAAATATCCTTCCAATATTTCCAGACTTAAAGGACATGATTTTCCAACATGGGCTTTTCAAATAAAAAGTTAAGATTTACTTGGGCCTCCCCTGGTGGCACAGCGGTTGAGCGCTGGTTTGCAGGGCTGCCCGCAGCTTCTGCAGCGCCGGTTCATTCCCCGGCTGCTCCCCGGCCACTGGAGGAGGGTTCCACATGGTGCGCAGACCTCTCCTGCCGCCCGCTGCTCCCCTCAGCAGTGTGCTTAGGTCCTTCTGCCTGCTCTGCTCCCTGCTCTGGCTCTGGTGAATTCTCTCACCCTCCCGCGCTTCTGACTATACCCAGTGCTTGCATAAATAAATAAATAAATAAATAAATAAATAAATAAATAAATAAATAAATCTTTTAAAAAAAAAGATTTACCTAAAATTCTAAGTGACTGCATATTCATTTCTGATGCTATATGTTCAAATAGAAATCCCATGCCCTCCTTCAGGATTTATAGTACATTTTCATGAGACTGTTGCTGAATTATTTTGCTTACCTTTGAAATAATAAAATGTTTGATCTTTTGAAATAATCACCAATACCAACTAGTATAAGGTTTGTGATCTTTACTCTTGAAGGAGGAACAAGAGTTTCCCAGAAGAGAATCAATTATTTAGTGTGATTAACAGTAACTTTGCTGATTATATAAACAGTAGAATGTGCTTTGTGTTTGTCATAAGCCCAGTGAAAATGGAAGACACTCTGAAATTGCCTGAGGTCATGGGGGTTATAGTCAGAATTAAAAACATTGGTGCTTTCCAATTTCAGATTTAATATTAAAATATGGGGTATACCCATTGTTTATAGCAGCACTGTTTACAATAGCTAAGCTTTGGAAACAACCTAAATGCCCAAAAATAGATGACTGGATCAAGAAGATGTGGTACATATACACCATGGAATATTACTCAGCAATCAAAAAAAAAGATAAACACATGCAATTTGCAGCAATATGGATGGCGCTGGAAGGGATCATGCTCAGCGAAATAAGCCAGAAAGAAAAAGAAAAATACCGGATGGTCTCACTCATAGCAGGAATTTAGAAAACCTAACCAAGAGACCAGGAAAAAGACTAATCAATACAAAGTAAAAATCAAAATCAACAAGCAACTATAAACCAGAGAAACACGATGGGGGTGTGGAGGGTAGAGGGAGGAGAGGGGAAAGGAAGGACTAGAGTCAAAATAAGGGAGGGGGTGCAATTGTATGGGGAATATAACCAAAATGAAAATGCATACATTGTGCGAACATGAAAAAAGATGTAAGAATTATATAAAATAAAATATTCAAATAAAAATAAAAAATATAAAAAAATAAAATAAATTATGGGGTATAATATATTTATTATTTGGATTGGTAAATAACTAGGAAAGTTGATTACTGTTTTTATAAGCTATTAAGGTATCATAGACTTTAAAAATTCAAATATTATTTAAAGTAAATTCAGCATTTCATGGAAATTGTTTTATCTTCCAGGCTTCCAGTTCCTGAAACTGAAAATGCTGAGAATAAATGCATACATGTAAAATATGGCCAGATAAATGCTGAAGATTGTCAAATTAATGTCTATTGTATCTGTAAGAAGAAAATCTATTCAGGTTAGATAAATACATGGACAGAGAATATAGCAAACATTAAGATTTCCCATGGTGATGACTTCAACAATGTGAACTATTGATTTCCCTAAAAACTGATTCATTACACTTTGAAGTCCATGTATTATTTTTAATTTAAATCCATAATATCTAACAGTAAAAATACAAAAATGACAATTGACAACCTAACAAAAAATACAAGGGAAAAATTGCAATGGAAATTCAGTGGGACAGAAATATTAAATAAAAACCTCCAGGTTGGGACACAGGTATTAAGTAATTTTAAAATGTTTAAATCTTTCAGTATGCTCAAAGTAAACCTTTTGTGTATATTAACATATTTTTTTTAAAAAATTAAAAGCACGGGTTTTTAGGAAGAGGAGAAATGAAAAGAGAAGCATCTGCGTAGTCACAGGCAGACAGGAGAGCTGCCTTTTGTCAGTCAGTCACATACATTTTTTTGAAGACAGGATCATGGTTAAATATGGCTCTTGAGAGCCAGGAGATATTTAAACTTTATTCTCCACATAGTTACAAAGAGTTTGAGAATGCGTAGTTTTCATTGGGGTGCAAACAATTAATAAAATTTACTTCATTAACCAACAAGGATTTTTCCTGCCATTGGTTGCAATGAGCTTTAAGTACTGAGACAAGCAGGAGTATAAGTCAGAGAGCTGTGTCTGCTTTTTTGGGGGCTTACACTATAGCGGGAAGATTGACAGTAGTAAAGGAATTAATAGATACACAATACAAATAAAATAAGTTCTACAAATGAGGAAAAGAGAGTTATCAGATTATAGCAAATATCTAATCTAGAAATAGAAGACTTTCTTGGTATGGTTATATTTATGGAGAGATATGAGAAAAGAATAGTGACATAAGACAATCAGGAGCCAGAAGTAAGAGCATTTCAGAAAGAAAAACAAACAGCAGAGGAAATTCCTTGTCTAGAGAGAAGATTCGGAGGCTGGAACTCACAGTTGGTGGGACTGGATGGAAATATTCTGAAACAATTGTGGGGGAAGGAAAGATCGGAAACACAGAGCTTGAATGAAGACTGGGAGACAGACTCTGGCATCTTCAGGTTACTCTTGATCCCCCAAGTCCCCAAACTGAGCCAGGGCAGAAAGAAGCCTCAGCTCCTCCTTCTTCACAGTCACACAAAGGGCTACCAGACACCAGGTGACCTGGGACCAGAGATCATTGATATCGAAACCAAAGAAGAACAAGCCCTCTGAAATAACTATGGAAATTAAATTCTATTTTCATGAGAAACTTAATAACACACATTTCAAAATTTAGGCATTAAAAAAATAAAATTTAAGTATTTAAGAAAAATCAAGTTTTTGAAATTTGTTATAGTTACAGCCCTCAGAGTAATTGGATGATAAGAATGATGACTAATACACACACACACACACACACACACGCACACCTATGTATGTGTATATTCCAAAATAAAATCAGATTTAATAATATGCTAGATGTGGTATATCAGAGAAAATAGCTGCAATGTGATTTCAGGTTTTGTTTGTTTATGTTAGTTTTGACACATTTCAGATTTGACCATGCCTGAAAAAGCAGTTTCAAAGAAAGATTGATGTATATCCACCACCCAGAATACCAAATGTCAAAATTGTTAGCATTATCATATATTGTATATCATCTCTATCTACCTACCGATTTATCTATCTACCCAGGCTTCTGGTGACAGCTTGGAAACATGTGAATTGATTGACTCACTGATTGAGAATTTAATATAAATGTTGAGCTAAGTTCCCTAGAATGACATTTCCTGATCTGAATAGGTTCATATTTGGGTAGTGATGGTTCCTATAATTCTTGAGCAAAATTTACTTCCTTTGTCTTATGTCTAACTTTTATCAACAGATACTGGCCATTGAGCTTTACAATGTAGGCCTTTTGCCTAAAGGTCAAGAAACAAGCTCAGTGCCATCTCAGTGACACCCAGTAAAAACCCTACACTTAACATGTCAAGAAGTGACCAACTTGTTACCTTGGTGTGTGAGTTGGTTGTGACATGACTGGTTGGGATGATTCTTGGGAATTGATGGACAGTCCACTAACAATAAATGCTGAAGGGCAATATGACAGGTCATGCATGCACCATCTGAAAGGGTAAACAAGAGACATCAGAAAAGTACTCAATAATATAACTAGAATACTGATTGAATTTAGAATGTAAAAATCATATGTAAATTAATAAAAATAAAGACACTGCTAATAATCAATGATATTCAATTATATGTGTGACAATACGAAGATTGAGTTAGGGATTGATCAAATATATTAGATATCTTGTATAACTCAAGACTGAAGAAAAGTCCCACTGAGAGAGGATACAGAGCTAAGCTGAGCAGCAGTAGAAGAGTTTCCTGTGTGGTTGCATCCAGAAGGTTCTTATTTTAGAATTCTGTTCTCACATGTCAGAGTTTCTCATAGGAGAGAAAAAAGCATTATTAGCCTGCATATTTCTTACTTTCTGGACTCTGAAGCCGTAACATGGACTATCGAAAATCTTAAATTCCAACTTCTTTAATAAGAGAGAACATCTACTACTTCCCAGGATATATACACACTCTTCAAAAGATCAGACATTTTCTTCTAAAAATCAGATATTTATAATTTCCCATAAATTCATTCTATTCCTCAGTATTGCTCTTTAGAATTTTGAGGGAAAAGTGATAGAAGGTATTTAAATTATATATCAAAGTCAGAATGCTAACTCTATATGCAGGTGTGTATATATATTCTTGCAAATAATATATATGTTGGATTTAAAGCAAGCTAGATCTGTATCTCTATATCATGCTATGTGTCATTTGGAATAAAAGTATAACATACAGATAGGGAAAGAGAACAGGGAATAAAGACATGAATAAAGATTGATTCTGAAAAAGTCACGGTAAGAGGAGTATTCACTGTGACTGAGTGATATTTTATATACTATTTATTGAAAATAATTTTATTAATTTGGCATCATTGTATATTGCATTTTATGACACTTAGAAATTGTTAAGTTATATGAAATATATGTTTCAAGAAAGTTAACAAAGAAATAAAAAATCAAGGGAAAAATCATAATTTACCTTCCTCAGATGTTTCTTTGAATATTATGAACTTGGATCTATCATCTCATAGTAAGAGTATTAAAAATAGCTCAATATGATTCCTGTCAAATTTTCTAAAAAGATATATTGAGGAAAATGTCTTCTAAATTTTCAGATCCAGACTTTCATTCACAGATGAAATATTAGCCTTTAAGATGATTTAATTTTTTTATACACTGCATGAAGAAATCAAATAAGCAATGATAATATAACAAAGATTAACAAGACATATCAACGACTTCATAATAAAAAGGGGGACTTTAATGAGAGGATAAGAGTAAATGCTATAGAATGATAATAAGTAAAGAATAATGAGAAAAATGGGAAGGACAGGTCTTTATTGAAGGATCTGTGTTTTTCATAAGGTAGTGGAAAATAAAAAATCCCAAAAACTAATATTATAATGAACAAAAATAAGAGGAAAACATTCTTGAACTGGAGAATTGGAATAAAACTTGTAGACTGGAGATACACTTATCTTGAAAAAGAAAAGGTGTATCAATGGAATTATGGGAAATGGAGGAAAGGAAAGTAAAGGAGAGACTGCAAAGGATCCAGCTGCTGGGCAGGTGACTAGATGCAGGCTGTGCTGATAAACTGCATTCTGTGGTTGCCAATGCAGAAACAGATCATGTGTTGCATTTTCACTTATAAATGAATGACATTTTTTATCACTCATAAAATAGAAGATTGATATGTGTAATTGTGAATAGAAAGTATTAAGGATTCCAGATGTGATGAAATAGACACAGCTATTCAATAATTTGAAAAAATTCATATTTTTCCTTTCTTAAATATTTTCATGCCTGGGATTGCATCCAAATTATCAGGTCTTTGAATTCATTCCCAAGGCTATTTTTGGCAACACCAATTTTACTAGTAATTTCACAATGTACACTAACAGAAAAATACTTTTTTTCTGTTCATTTCATCATCTTTCTGTATTTTAGTAATGAGTGAAGTAATTTATTTTAAAATGCCACATCGATATTCATCTCAACCGCCGAGATGCCAAGAACTGATATAACTAGAAAAAAAGGTGAGTTAGATTGTATACATGAAGGTATGTGTGTTTTGTGCATATTTTTTAAAAATGCAATAAAACATACACATTTATGCATTATCATGCTCACCTACATACACATGCATGCACACATATCATTTGAATATATATCTTTTATAAAGCAGGAAAATAAACACCTTCAGAACGAAGGACTCTTGAAGGCTTTTTTCCCTATGAAGTTTAATGCTTTGTCTAAATTGCAGACATGGAACCAAAGTTTTATGCATCAGTGAATGATTTGTTGTTGAATTATGTAATTTATTTTTTTCTATGATTTTAAAATATCATTATCGATAGTGTATTTGTGAACTAAAGTGAGAACGTATAGATTCCACAACTTGAGCATTTACTTTTTCTTGTTTTCATGTGTTATGTAGTTTAGTACACCTAATGAGAAGCTGTGGTGTTACAAACATTTAAGCTGATGTCAAAGGTGATTTTTGTCTTTTCTCTAGATCTTCCTCCATCTTTATGGAAAACCATTGCCGTGATTCTGGGGATCATTTGCTTGGCACTTATTTTATCTGTTGGACTTTCAGTTATAAGTGTAAGTCACTGTGTTAAATAGAAATATACTTTGTTTTTACTCGCATAGTGAAGTCTTTGGAAGATAATGCCATTTTTGATCCACTTTATTTCTTGACCAAATATAATATCTCTTCCAAGACTGAAGATGGTTTCTCATCTGTTATTGTTAATTTTAAAGTTTCTCATGACTTACTTTTTGGTTAATATATTCTCATGTTTGCTTTACCAGAAAAATCTTGCTCATACTGTAATGAGAACAGAATTTGCTTCTTCTGTGGTCAATTGCTATACAAATGTTTCATACTGATAGTTTAATTTCTATGTTTAAGTCTTTATTACATTGAGTTCTTCAATGCAAGTGATGTTTCATTAATCATTTTTCTATTTCTTTATGAGTGAAGAGTCTGGCTCATAGAATTGTCCTGTTATTTTTGTTTTTGGGTTAAAAATTGTCTTTCTGAATTCTCTTCAGTGAATCAGGCCTCATTTAAAGCAGAAATACATCTAGGGAATATCTTCTACATCACAGAAGCCAATAAAACAGGTAATTACAGAAATCTTTGAATCTTGGTTTTTTGTAGGCCAGAGGAGGTTATTTAATTTTTCTCATCTGTTTTGCTTGACACATAAAGCAGTATTCATGTAAGCAGAATCATGTGAAATCTATTTAGAGAACTTGTGTTTTCATATAAACAAAATTAACAGATATAAATACCTAAATGATCTTATTATATGATTCATGAATTGGGCCGTGTCCTGTTTAGCAAATAGGATCTCTAAGGACTAACACAAAAGGCAGGCGTTTTAAAGAAAATAGACCATTGACATGCACAAGGAAAGAATATTTCAGGTGAAGACAGCTTCCCTTGGGGGGGAAGTCAAAAGGGTCTCATCATGAAAATGACTCATTTAAGTGACATTTCACTAGTCATTTGTATTTTCTATTTAGTACAGTATCAGGCACACTGGAGTGTTTAGTTATTTTTCTCTTTGTGCTTAAAAATGATCTTTCTGAATTCTCTTCAGTGAATCAAATCTCATTTAATGCAGAAGGACAACCAGGATATAACTTCTACAACAAAGAAAGAAATAAAACAGGTATTTTTTTATAATAGCTAAGAGCTGGGAGAAACCTAAGTACTCTTTGCCATATAATAGATAAAGGACACATGGTAGATACATGAAAGAGGAAAACGAGGAGCTTACATAATAAAAATAATTCATCAAGGAACAATTCCAGTGTCATAATGTTGAAGCAGATATACAAAATTTGGCACAATTGAATGAAGGAGTAAGACAGACATATGTGTAATTTTTGCTGGAGACTTTAGGAATCCTCTCTTAGTAATTAACAATATAAATATTGAAAGAGTACTGAAAATTTGTTGGTCCCCATCCAACAACTTGTTGCGTAGATGTAGAAAACTTCATGAAGCAACAAAATAATGAGAATTATTTAAAATGAACACAAACTTTTCTGAAACAGATCATAATCTGTTCTATTGCACAGATCTTAATAGACTAAGAAACTTCAAATGATACCACGTTTTTCTCCAAACATCAGGAAATTAACTAGAAATAATAGACAATGATTGCATATGGGTGTATGTATGTGCATGTGTGCTTTTATTGAGTATGGTGAAAAGAACATGGAAAATGTTAAGAAAAGTGCATCACAAGTTACTCTTATATGTTACTAAAAGTATTTGACAATATTTGACAACATCTCATATATAAAATAGGAAAAGTAATGATGAAATAATAAAATAAGAATAAAAGAGTGATTATGACTTACAATTTAATTGCAGACTACATGAATTATGAATGCAGGAAATTATAAAGTTGTGTTTTCCCTCTTCTGCCATATAACAACATTAGGTTTTCAAGACATATTTTATATTATTTATTAATTATTTCTATATTATTATTGCTAGTTTATTTTCAATGTAAGTTTAAAAAATTGATAGGAAGTTAAATATTTGTGGTCATAAAAGCTCTTCCTTTGAAATTTATTTTAACACATTTATTAATAAAGTTCTCACACTTAAATTCAATGGTATATTATTATATATACCCATTTTCCTAAATTTATTATGCAGTTTTAAAAGAGTTATTGACCTTTTTTCATGTGCCATTTATTTATACAAATATATTTTCTATTTAATTAGTAGTTTGTAATCTGTTTATTTTTCTATGGATGATAAAGAAATGACCTATATTTTTAAGCTTAAACTATTTGAAAATTTGAAAAGAAAAAGTAAAGTAATATAGTTTTATGCTACCATAAGTTAAACTGTCAAAATGTTTGACATATATTCTATCACACAGAGAAGGAAATAATTTGAAAATGTATATTTGATATGAATGTGAATAACTCCTTGAATAGTAATTTTTGCTGGTTGGTTGTGACATGACTGATAGCAGTGATTCTTGGGAATTGATGGGCAGTTCACACATACTAAATACTGAGGGGAATGACACAGGTCATATAAGCACCATCTAGTGATGAAATACAGCACCTTCCCTAGAACTGAAAGGGTTAAAAAAAGACATCACAAAGTGCTCAGAAAAGGAAAGAGAATATTGATTGAATTTAGAATGTAGTAAAGTACATTGCAGTTAACAAAAATACTTTACTAATAATCAATGACATTCAGTTATATCTGTGACAATACAAAGATAGAGTAAAAGGGATTGACTATCATGCAAATATATTGGGTATCTTGTGTAATTTAAGGCAAGACTGAAGAAAGACCCAATCTAGAGATGATACAGAGTTAAGCTGAGCAGCATAGAAGAGTTTCCTGTGTGGTTGCATCCAGAACTCTCTTATTCTTGACCTTTCTGCTCACCTATCAGAGTCTCTTACCGGAGAGACAAAGACATTATTAGCCTGTGCATTTCTTACTTTCTGGACTCTATAGCCATAGCATGGACTATGAAAAATTATAAAATTCCAGCTTCTTTAATAAGAATTAGCATCTACTTCTTCCCAGGATTTTATACACACTCTCCAAAAGATCAGATATTTTCTTCTACTAAAAATCAGGTATTTATAATTTTCCAGCAATTCATTCTATTTCTTAGCATGTGTTCTTTAGAATTTTAAAGGAAATGAGATTGACAGAAAATAAAGCTATAAATTCAGACAGAATGCTAATCCATTATTTGGGTACATATATATGATGTGTTATTGCAAATAACACATATGTATGTTGGGTTTGAAAGCAAACTATATCTGTATGTGTCATATGGGATAAAAGTATGTCTTATAGATTAGTGAAAGAGGACAGAGAAAAAAGAATGAGGAAAGACAGATTGATTTAAGAGACAGAAGCTAGGAGGGGATTCAAGTGTGACTGAGTGACTCATAGGAGATATTTTTACATATTATTTATTGAAAACAATTTTATTAATATTGTCACTGTTATTATTTGATATGACATTTTATTCCAGGTATTTTTAAGTTATGTGAAGTACAGATTTAAAGGAAGCAAACAATGAAATAAAAAATTCAACAGGTATAACTCAAGATTAATCTTCCCACAGGGTGTGTCTTTTGGTTATAGGAACTTGGGTATATTATTTTCTAGCAATTGTATAAAAAATATCTCACACTGATTCTAGTTAAATTTTTTAAAATGTTATTTTAGGAAAAATGTTTCCCAAATTTTGCCAGAGCTAGGCTTTACTTTGCTTATAAAACATTAGCTTTGAAGATAATTTTACTTTTTTCATATTGATATGAAGATATCAATTAATTATGGCATCTCAAAGGTTAGTAAAGCCTATCAAGGACTTTACAATATGGTCCAGAGACTTTAAAGCACCAAGATAGGTGCAAATATTTGATAGAATTACGCCAGGTAAAGACTATTGAGAAAAAAAGTGGAAGAATACCTTTTTATGGAAATTTTAGTCAAGGTGGTGGAAATAAATAATTCCAATAAGCTAACAATACAATAAAGTAAGAGTAAAGCATACCTGAGAAGCAGGAATTTGAATAAAACATGCAGGGTTGGGGAAATGTTATATTTAAATAGAAACGTATCAGTGGAATTATGGGAAAATGTAGGAAGGTAGAAATAAAGGGGAGACTGAGAAGGCAGGAGCGAGCGGGGAAGGTGAGGAGGGACTTGGTTACAGGCTATGCAGACAAACCGATTCTGTGGTTATCAGCACAGAAACAGATCACCTGCTGCATTTTCACTTATCAGTGAGTGACATATTCATTATTTATAAAATCGAGGATTTCTAATTTTTATGTAAGATTTACAGTTGTGAATAGCCAGCATTAAGGATTCCAGAAATGATGTGTCATAGCTATTTATTAACTTTAAAAAAATGATATTTTTTTCCTTTTTTAAATATTTTCATGTCTGGGGTTACATCTAAATTACCAGGTCTCTGAGTGCATTCTCAGCTCTGTTTTATTCAACATCAGTTTTGCTTACTATTTTCACAATTTATGCTCATTGAAAATATACTTTTTCTGTTCATTTTATCATCGTTCTACTTTTTAGCAATGAGTGAAGTAACTTATTATAACATGCCTCGTTTCTGTGCACCTCAGTCACGGAGGTGTCAAGAAATTGAAACAAATGGGAAAAAAGTTCCATTGGATAATATGCATGGAGGTACGTGTGTTTTCTACATTCTCTTTTTTTAAATTACATTAAGAATATGCAATATTATACAGTATTATTCTCATAATCATACACATGCATATAAACACATATAATTTAACTGTATATCTTTTACAAAGCAGGGAAAATAAACACCTTTGTGGACACAGATTAAAGCTTTTTCCCTATGCAGTTTAATATTGTTCTTTATATTACTGTACAAGCAATGAACTATTGTTTTTTGAATTAGTGAAATATTTGTTTCTTGAATTATATCATTTACCTTCTGCTGTAGTTTTAAAATATCAATATAGACTGTAGTGTATTTGGGAAGCAAAAAATTGAGAAAATGTACAAACGTTACTTTTCTGTACTTACTATGAGTTGAAAATTAATTTTTTTGTTTTTATGATTTACATAATTTCTAGCATAAAGAGTTCAAAGTATCTTTTTGAAGTGTCCTGTCTCTAAGTTCACACACAAAACAGCTGCTATTTTAGTGGGATATGAACATGTGAAGCTTGACATCTTTCTGTCATTGGAAATTTTCTTTTCTTTTATTTTAACTCCTTCTAATTTGTATTCGAATGTTTAGAATCAGTATGTGGGATGATTAGTACTAACGAACTAATTCTATTTTGTCTCATATAAAAAGGATATTCATGAGTCACTCTACCATGTGTTTTCATGTTTTGCCAGTTCCTAAATGACTACATTTTAAATTATTAGATTGTTGATTATTATTTTATTTTTGTGATTGCCATGTAATTAATAAGGAAGTACCTTCTAGTTTTACCTACTGTGTCCTTGACAATCTTTAAAAAAATTGTTTTACACTAGAATCTGCCTGTAATGTATTCAGAAATTATTTTATTTTTTTAATACTCATGAAAAATCCATCTTCCCATTGTGTATAGTTACTATTCAACTTAAGTAGGAAAACTTCTTTTTTTTTTTTTTAAAGATTTATTTATTTATTTATACAAGCACTGGGTACAGTCAGAAGCGCAGGAGGGTGAGAAGATTCACCAGAGCCAGAGCGGGGAGCAGAGCAGGCAGACTGATGAAATACACTGCTGAGGGGAGCAGCGGGCGGCAGGAGAGGTCTGCACGCTATGTGGGACACTCCTCCGGTGGCCGGGGAACAGCCGGGGAAAGAACCGGTACTGCAGAGGCTGCGGGCAGCTTCGCAACCCAGCGCTCAACCGCTGCGCCACCGGGGAGGCCCAGGAAAACTTCTTAATGAATTTATTATTTGTGAGTATGTGCATAAATATGTAGAAAATACATACTTCACAATTATTTATTTTCATTTAAGAATAACAATAATTGTACCCCAAACATAACACAGATATAATTGCATCTATTTTTTCCAGTCTATTTTTGCACATATCTAATTACATGATTGCATACATAAAAAATAAAACTATATTTCATTTAATAAGTTTTCTTACTTTTCTGTTATCAAAATGCAGGTTTGTTGTAGAGCTCTTTTTTCCATTTGAAATAAAATATAGACTTTCTATATTCTGTAAATGGAAGTGTCTTTAGTTTAGCCTATCTTCTTATCTTTCACTTACACTTTTACCATAGTGACATCTCCAGTCTTTTGACTTTTGATTTTTGATTTAAAAATATCATCTACATGCAAACTATTCAAAATGCATATACCTTTTGGATTTCTCCCCTGAATTCCAAGCTAAGTAAATCCAAATGCTAATAGAAATCACCTCTGGATATTATTAGAAATCTCAGGCATGTATCCAGTCTGACCTACTGATATGATCCCCTAATATACTCTTATTCTTTATTCAATTTACAATTGTTACTGCCAAAGCTTGAAACAAACACCTCCTGATCTTTTCTTTTGCTTGCAATCTGCAAAATAGGAATAAACCTTAATGAGGAAATACCTTTAAATTTACCTATTGTGCTCTTAACAATCTTTTAAAAATCTTTTTATGCTAGAATCTGCCTATAATGAATTTAGAAATTATCCTGCCAGCTTTTACTTAAAAATATCAGAATTTCACCAGACTATCGACTTTTGAACACACCTGTTTCACGCTACCATTCTCTTATATCAATGCTTAGCTGCTTTCCTTCATCCTGTCCTCATACCCCTTTCACATACACAGCTTTGCCTAATAAACTAGCCTAATGGTCTTTCCTCTGGTTGGATAGCTTTCTGTTCAATCAGAGCAAAAGCCAACATTAAAACACAAAGTCCAGATGCAGTGGCTCCCATCAGGCAGTACGTTTCAGGTTTTACTGTTCATTTACTTATGAATCAGAGTTTACATGATATTGTTGGAGGCCCTGAACAATGAAAATTCAAGAAATCCAAATTTAAGTCATTGAGAGGAAAGAGATTTGTAGTGTCAAGTTAGGAGCAAAGGGCTGGAAGACCTAAAAGGTAAAATCATGAGTATATTAAAGTGATGGTTTTTTATATGTTGCTTTGAATCTACTGACGAGTCCCTGGACAGAACTATTCTTCTCTGATGCCATGATTTTATTGACAGCATCTCCAGTTTCTGTCTCTTATGCAGCCCAGATATTTGCTCAAAAGCCCCATGCATTTATGCCAGTTTCGATCTTTCCCACTACATGCTTTATTCTACCAATCATTGTTTGAAATCCCCTGTCTGGAATTACAATAAATCCATTTCCAGATCTGATTTTCAATGATTCATCTTTTAAAAATGTGTTCTACTCAATGCAAAGTTTATGCCTAGGCTGCCTGATGTTCTGTCCCTTCCGCTGGGGCATCTGTCCTGTGTTGGGGTTCTCCTTTGTGAGACATTTTCCTCTTCCACCAGCTGAGGTCCTTGGGGTTGTACCAGCTCAGGATCCTGGACATAAACTGTTTTCTGCTTTTTCTCTACAAGCAGATGACTATTTCTTATTGCCAGTACAGGCTGCAAGGTGAGCTAGATTCCACTTTTTACCCTAGTAGTAGCTAAACTCTTTCTAGAGAGGAAGGAGGAGCTGGTGGTTGGAGCATTTATTATTCCTTCCTCAGAGGCAACTTAACTTTGTCTGGATTCTGAATTTAGGACATCCAGTACCGAGTTGGATTTGATGTTTGTAACTCCGGGACAGGCAGTTGTAACCTATTACTTATTGTACACAGAAGGCATGGTCCCCAGATTTACCCTCTACCCCCACACATGTTTTCAGTTTCTGTAGAACCAGCAAAGAAGGGGTCTCTCCAGTCTTCTGAAATTCCTTGAGCACTCAGTGGAGATCAACAGATACTGTTGGCAAGAGAGTGATCACCCCTTAGTCTATAGCAGCAGGAGATCCCAATATAGTGATAACTTGCTTTTATCCCTGAAGTGTTAAAATTCTTCAGGGTTTGATGGCTACCTCCTTCCCTCCTCTTATTTGACAAAGTGAAGTAGTGTGTGTCCTGTCTGGACACGGACATGGGAATATGTCCTCTGTGGATTCAGTTATGCTTTTGAATTGAGCTTAAAATGAATAATGACTTTTGTAGATTACCTTGCTTTCCTGATTTTAGGGTGTGAGCTGTGTTGTATAGTTTATTGCATCTAAAAGGGAAGTTGAACTCTGACAAATATTTAGATTGATGTCACACAGTGTATTAATCTCTTTCTGTAGATTTTCATGTTCCATCTTCTTCATGGAAAATCATTGCGGTGATTTTGGGGATCATTTGTCTGGCACTGCTTTTGTCTGTTGGATTCTTAGCTACAAAGTGTAAGTCACTGGTGGAAAATAGAAATACATTTTTTTCTTACTCACATAGTAAAATCTGTTGAAGACAATGCACTTTTGATCCCCTCTATTCCTTGAAAAAACATAATATTCTCTGCAGACTTAAGATCTTTTCTCACAGATACATCAATCTGTTGTTCATTTTAAAGTTTCTCAAGACTTACTTACTGGCTATTTTTCCCTCATGTTTGCTTTACTAGAAAACTTGCTCATACTGTTATGAGAACAGAATTTGCTTTTTTTCTGTCATCAATTGCTCTATGAGCTTTTCATACTTACATTTTTGGAATCATGTCTCATGGAATTTTTGGATCATGTCTCTATTACATTGAGTTTTTATGCATGTGATGTTTCATCAATCAGTTCTGTATTTCTTAGTGTGGTGTCTGCACACAGGATTGTCCAATTAGTTTTCTCCTTGAGGTTAAAATGATCTCTCTAAATTCTCTTCAGTGAATCAGAACTCATTTAATGCAGAAGTTCATCCAGGAAATATTTCCTACATCAAAGAAGCAAGTGAAACAGGTAATTTTGGAAATCTGTGCATCACAATTTTTTTGGCAAGAAAAGGAGAGAATTTACTGTAACTCAGCGACTTTGTCTGACACATACAACTGTATACATGTACACAGCTGTGAGTAAAATCTACTTGTAGAACTGATTAGTTCTCATATAGTCAGACGTATAGTTAAATAACAAAATTAATACTTGTATATATCTAATTGTTTCTATATATGATTCAGGAATTGCCCAGTGTCCCATCAAGTAGAAACGATCTGCAAGGACTTATGCAAAATGGCTGGTTTTTAAAGAAAGAGGTTGGGGCAAGTTTATTGATTAAAGGAGAAAAAAAGCTATTTCAAGCAAAGCTGTCTTCTCTTAGGGGAAGTTAAAATGGTCTAATCATGATGATGACCTCAATGCAAATGATGTGTCATGAATCATTTTCCTATTTTGCGCAGTGTCTAGTACACAGGACAATGCAATTATTTTTCTCTTTGAGTTTAAATGTGATCTTCTGAATTCTCCTCAGGGAATCAGAACTCACTTAATGCAGATGGGCATCTAAGAAATCTCTCCTACAATGAAACAAATAAAAGAGGTAATTTTGGAAATTTCTTCATCATAATTTCATTTTGACAAGAGCTGAATTAACTTTGTACCAACTATTTTGCTTGGTAATTACAACTGTATCCATGCAAGTAGATAAGAAGTTTTCATAGCTATGAAGAGGGAAGGACAAGATTATTAAAATAAAAGATAATTATTTCAGGCCAAGCCACCTTTTCTCAGGCAGGATGGGGGTGTCATCATGCAGATGACCTCACTAGTGCTAAGCAGGTACTCCAGACTGATTGGTGTTGAATTGCACTTTGGGGAGAGGAGGAAACTATAATTTGGTGAGATTTTAAGTCTTGGTGGGATTCTGCAAGAAGAACTCCATTTGGGGGCAATTGTATTTTTTTTTATTATTTTTTTTATAGAGGCATTTTATTTATTTATTTGTTTGTTTGTTTGTTTGTTTATACATGCACTGGGTACAGTCAGAAGCAAGGGAGGGTGAGAGAATTCACCAGAGCCAGAGTAGGGAGCAGAGCAGGCAGAAGGACTGAAGCACACTGCTGAGGGGAGCAGCGGGCGGCAGGAGAGGTCTGCGAGCCATGTGGGACCCTCCTCCGGTGGCCGGGGAGCAGCCGGGGATCAAACCGGTGCTGCAGAGGCCGCAGGCAGCTTCACAACCCAGTGCTCAACCGCTGTGCCACCGGGGAGGCCTGGCAATTGTATTTTTTTTAACACTTTCAACAGTATGTTTATATTAATAGCAATGCATTATGTTATCTTTCCAGATATATACTAATTTTGTGATTTAAAAAATTGTCCTCCTTATGTATTCTGATGAATATTGCAGACCAAAATGTCTTCAGTCAGATGAGTTATTAAGATAAAGCTAACACTAAATTAAAGTACATACAAATATAAAATAACATATGTTTGTAGAGGGTAGATTTGCTCAGTAAAATTACTAGATGACTTGCATTGACAGATGATATTCAGTTATATTCTATCTTTTTTTAATAGTTCAGAAATATCCTACTTGTTCGCACAACTGGCATCAGCATGGAGAGAACTGCTATTATTTCTCAAGAACCAAATGCCTTTGGAACAAATGTGATGATTTTTGCACTGATAAAGAGTCAAGATTTCTTAAAGTGGATACTGAAGATGAGATAGTAAGGACAAGATTTTGTTTCTTAAATATTTTGAGTTTAGTTTAGAAAAATTAAAAATAACAGTAATCGCTCAAGATTTGCATTCTTCTAAGATATCTTTTATATGAGAGTGGCAAGAATCTTTACAGCTTGACTGAAATTTTGTATGCTAACTTTAATAATCCTTGAATAGCTTTCATGAGCTCTTTAGGTAAAGTACAAATAATCTGTCCATTATTTTTTAATTTGATTCTTGCAAGTCATTTTGGCTGCTTGCCATCATGGACCCCCCAGCACCTGTTCCTGTGCAGCCTGCCCTGGGCTCATGGGTATGAACTTCTTTATATGCATAAAGGACCCCGTGCTCCTTCATGTCTTTGTTTCTCAAATTGTTCTTTCATGTGCCTGTGACACATGTTATCTCCTCCATCTCTTACTCTAAACACTCTTCTCTTGGTTAATTCATCCTCCTTTTTAAGATATTAACTTATTAGACAATCCCTTGAAAAAAAAATTCTGGACTCATCATGAACTGTTAAAAACCCTGCTATCTCCTCTCCTTTGATTCCATATTTATCATTTTGTGACACATGTCACTACCTAGTACATGAGCTAATTAATGTTGATCTGTTTTTCTGTGCCTAATCTAAATGAATACAGGTATAAGGCTTATTGCTCATTTTTCCAACCCATAAGAAATTGATTAAAATATCATGTAGGCAAAATAATTGCTAAAGCACAAAGGAGTTACTGGCAGTTAACATTCAATCATATGACTAAAGAAACCTATAGTTAATCCTTCCAGATTCCTTGCATATAACAGAACAGAGAGTCTAAAGGGAAGTCCATAAATTAAAGATATTCAAACAGTCTTTCTCAGGGAAACTTTTATGTTCTTACTTTTTTTTCCTCTCTGCAGAATCTCGTAATGAAATTGTCAGAGATGCAATGTAATATGAGTGAAGAAAAGTTTTTCATCAGTTTAAACTATAACAGCACACAATTAAAATGGGTTTGGTTCGATGGTACAGATCTTACCATGGACAAGTAAGTCTCTTGCTGTTTTAAAATCCTGACCAGAATCCTCTTATTTTCTTCTAAATCTAATATACATTGTACATATGGATAGATGTGAGATTATATAACAGATGCATCCTTAATAAATCAACTTGGATTGACAGGATAAATAGAAAGAGGGAATTAAAATTCATAGCCCAAAGCTAAACTCTTAACTTTTATAACTCACTAATATTGTATATCAATTTTATGACTGTGGTAATGCTATTCTTCAATTTATTAAAAAGTAGTTGAATATAAATTTGTACATGTTAGAGTTGACATTTTAATTTTAATGATGCTTGATTCCAAGATACTTGCTCATAAAGAAATTTTCCTGAACCTGTTCTCTCCCTCTGTAGGTGTCAACCAGTGTTTGTAGTATTTTTTGCCACAAACACCTTTTGAATTTGTTAAAAGGTAAAAACTGAGTGGTTTAAAGCAACACAATTTTATTCTGTCATAGTGGTGAATGTCAATGTATGAAATCAAGGTAGTTTTGGTTCCTAGGAATTTCCTTTATCTTATAAGAGCTAACTGAAAATTTTGAAAGACGGAATGAATTGTTATTGATGATGCATGACGATTTGTTATACTATGTATGCCATAGAAATTATTTACCAAAATACTAATATGTAAAGGAAATATTAGTGAAACTCAGGGAAATGGAATATGTTAAATAACCTGAGCCAGTGAGATGCAGCTGGTGGGCTTTGACATGACCCAAATATACACCTCCAACTTTAAATTACTTCTTCTCTGCTTCTTTTTGTATCTATTTCTCTTGTATAAGGACACTCTTACTGCATTTAGGCCCCAATTATATGATTCTTATCTTAATTACACTTATGGAAAAAGTATTTTCACATAATGTCACATTCTGAATCTCTGGGTGGACATGCATTTTAGGGGACATTATTCAGCCCATTGTATAATTTCTCTAACTCAGATGATTTCATTAGAGTATTTAGAAGTGGGAGGCACAAAATTGCATTCCAAAAATGAGTTAAATAAAATTGTAATATGTAGTATAGTTTGAGTTTCATTGTGCTATGACAATATACCTCAATTCAATATGCAAGTATCTTCATCATAATTCTGGACTTCCTAACACATTGTGAAGTTAGACCAATTAATTGTTGAATATGCAGGTGGATAGAAGAAAATTCTGACTACTAGTGATGAAATTAGTCAAAGTAAATGCTTTCAATATAGAAAACAAAATTCTACTAAGAAGTTAGAAAAAGTAAAAATCCTCATAAAACTTTCCTGAAAGAGTGATAATAATTCATGACAATTTTGTATGAAGTTAACCATCTTATTATCAGACTATGTGTTTGGTGGCTCAATATTTGAAGCAATGCTCTCATTCTGAATAAACACCTTACCAATGTTTGGATATTAGGGGCCCATATACTTCTTCCATAGTGTCCTCTATTGTTCAGACAGTTCCTTACTTACCATAATTTTACTTAAGGTTTTTCAATTTTATTTTTTAATTTTTTTTTAGTATTTATTTATTTTTGCACAAGAACTGGGGTACAGGCCAGAGGCGTGGGAGAGTAAGAGGATTCACCAGAGACGGAGCAGGGAGCAGAACAGGCAGACAGACTGAAATACACTGCTGAGGGTAGCAGCGGAAGAGACAGGAGAGGTCTGCTGTGCCATGTGGGTTAGCTCCCTGGGTGGGGATCAAAATCATGCAACACTGGCTGCTCATAGATTGATAGTGCTGAGACTTTAACCCCTACATCTCCAGGGAGTCCTCAAACCCTGAATGTTTTTCAAAGAGACTAATAGGTAAAAATCTTTTTATTTATTTTTATTTTATTTAAAGATTTATTTATTTATTTATACAAGAACCAGGGTACAGCCAGATGCACAGGAGGGTGAGAGGATTCACCAGAGACAGAGCGGGGAACAGAACAGGCAGACTGATGAAATATACTGCTGAGGGGAGTAGCGGGCAAGACAGTAGAAGTCTGCCTCGCCATGTGGGACCCTTGCTGCCTAGCCAAGATTGAACCGGCGCTGCAGAGGCTGCGGACAGCTTCACAGCACTGCACTCAACTGCCTGCGCCACCAGGGGAGTCCCTTTTATCTTTTTTTAAAAGATTTATTTATTTATTTATACAAGAACAGGGGTACAGGCCAGATACGTGTGGGAAGGTGAGAGGATTCACCAGAGACAGAGTGGGAAACAGAACAGGCAGACTGAGGAAATACACTGCTGAGGGGACCAGTGGGCAAGACAGGAGAGGTCTGCCACGCCACGTGGGCATCTCCCTGGCCGGCTGGGAATCCAACCGCTGCTGCAGAGGCTGTGGACAGCAACACAGCACTGTGCAAAACCTGCTGCATCCCCGGGGAGGCCCAGATTTTTCAATTTTATTAGGGTATAAAAATCATAGGCATTTGGTAGACGCTGTACTTTGAGTTTTGAATTTTAATCTTTCCATGGTTAATTACATGCAGTGTGCTGCTCTCATGCTACTGGACAGCAGAGGGAGACATAGATCCTGGTTAGCAAGGCCTTCTGGAGGATCAACACCCATACTCCTCCCACTCCCCTGTTTTAGTACAGAAGTCAGTAAATTGCATGAAATATTCAGCACTTTCTAAAAAAGACTGTGCTAGATGATTTGAACGACTATAGGCTAATGTTGTCCTTTGAGCATTTTTAAGAGGTGAGGCTAAGAAACCACAGGTCAGGGATAGTAAATGCTTTTGATATAATATTTTAAAATTATGATTGGTTTGCAGGGTGTGACTTCATTATAAGTTGAGAAAGATCTGTTTAGGGAACACATGTATGAAATTTAGTGATGACTGGGGAAAAACTGATTTTGAAAAGCAGAAATTTTTATATACTTCTTTGATGAGTTGTTTTTCAGATTATGTTGTACCAATCTACAATGATAATTTATATGTTCATTTTAAGTCCTGTTACACTGCACACACATACACATATAGATATGTAAATATATTGCAAACATGTTTGCTGCAGTCATTCTTTTACTAAGATTGTGACTCACTGTATTTATCATATAAAGTTCATCTCTATGTTTCCATTTTATAATTTGAGTTTTATTGTGGATACTTTCTCTTTCTAGTCCTAGTTCCTATTTAGTTGCTTTTAATTCCATTTACTATAATCCCATCCCTATATGAAGTCTGTTTAGAAAGATCTTGGGAAAAGATGAAATATCAAATACCTGATTTCCCTGTTTTCTCTTCTAAAGTTCAATGTGGCAAGGATTTAATAACACAGATTCTGAAGATAAATTGCCTGGATAGACATCTTGGTTCTACCATTTTAGGGACCTTGTTACTCAATCATTTTGTGTTTTAGTTTCTGTTCCATCATCTGTAAAGAGGAATAAGGGAAAGAACTTCATATGGTCATTGTGAAAAATACATTAAATGATAAATATCAGATTGTGGAAATTGTTCTTCACCCAATAACATCCCCATGGAAATACTACATTACATTCATTTCTTCTTTCTCCCTCTAACCTGTAGAATAAATCAATGTCAAATAAATCTTAAATAAAGAAATCCGATTAAAATACATGATTTCTCCTAAGGGAGCACATGAATATACACATTATCCTACAATATTTCCAAACTTAAAAGAATAATTTTCCAACATAAGCCCTGTTTTCAAATTAATAGTTTAAGATTTATCTAAACTTCTCATTGATTGCATATTTATTTCTAATACCTCCATTTCATATAGAAACCAAATGCCTTGCTTCAGGAATATAGCATATTTTCATGAACCTTTTCCTGAATTATTTTTTTTTTTGGTGTAGAACTGGGTGTAGGCCAGAGGTGTGGGTTGTGGGTGAGAGGATTCACCAGAGACAGAGTGGGGAGCAGAACAGGCCAATTTACTGAAATGCACTGCAGAAGGGAGCAGCAGGCGAGACTGTAGAGTTCTGCTGTGCTATGTGGGTTAGCCCTTAGGCTGGGGATGGAGCTCAGTCTATAGTGGTGATAGTGCCAGGTCACCAGGGAGGAACCTCTGAATTGCTTTGATTCCTTTTAATATATTAAAATATTTATCATTTAAAATAATTGCCTATATCACTGGTAAAAGGATTCTGATATTTACTCTTGAAGAAGCAAGTTAAACTTTTTGCAGAAAGGAATTGATTAATGATGATTAACAACAATTTTGCTGTATTCATAAACAGTACTAGATGTTTATCAAAATGCTAATACGTAGAGGAAAACTGAAAATTCCAGTGAATATGGACAATACTTTGGACAATACTTTGGAATTTCTTGGGATCATGGAGATAATAACCATTATTAAAGACATCAGTAACATACCAATTTCAATTTAATATTAAATTTTGCATGACATAGCATAATTTAATGTTTGTGTTGTGGAAGAACTATAGTGTCATTTCTATTATTTATAAGTTCAAAATATTATAGATCTTAAAATGCATATGTTATATAAAACAAATTCAACATTTAATGGATATTATTTTCTCTTCTAGACTTCAAATTCTAGGACATAAAGATACAGATAATAAATGCATATATGTAACATATGGTCAAATAAACACTGGAGATTGCAAAAGTGATGGCTATTGTATCTGTAAGAAGATAATATAGTCTGACCAGTTAAGTACGTGAGCAAGAAAATAAAGTGAACATGTAAGAGTTCCCATTGTGATGACTTCAACCATGTGAAATATTTATTGAGCCAAAAATTGATATTATTGGGCCTCCTCTGGTGGCACAGGTGGTTTAGCACAGTGCTTTGAAGCTGTCCGCAGCCTCTGCAGCGCGGGTTGGATCCCGGCTGGCCAGCGAGAATCCCACATGCTGCGGCACACCTCTCCTGTCTTGCCGGCTGCGCCCGTTAGCAGTGTATTTCCTCAGTCTGCCTGTTCTGTTCCCCTCTTTGTCTCTGGTGAATTCTCTCGCCCCCCCCCCCGTGCATCTGACCTGTACCCCAGTTCTTGTATAAATAAATAAATAAATAAATCTTTAAAAAATTTGATGTTTTTATACATTGATGTCCACATATTGTTTTTTAATTTCAATTCAATTCATGATGTATTACAGTAAAAATATAATAATCACCATATTAGTTACATAGTAAATAATACAAATAAAATAAGAACTGTGAAAAACATTATTGGGACAGAAATGTTAAATAAAATCTTCCATGCTGGTAGGTATTAAATAATCTCATTTTAAGATGTTAAAAATTGAGTGCTTTCAATACAAATTGTTAGTATAGTTGCATACTCATGTTGATGATAATATATAATACCAGCCTTCCTTTATCTCATTACAGTCATGGATGGGAGGAAAGAATGGTCTGGGTAAGATAATATTGTCTGGTAAAATGAATATCAAGAGAAAACATGCTTTGAGAAGACAAGATAATGGTCAAATGTGATTCTAGAGAGCCAGGAGGTATTTGTTAGCCACACATTGTACAGTTTGCATAATCTCACTGAAGTAGGGAAAAAATGAACAGAATTTACTTTATAGACCAACAAGGAATTTCTTGCCATTGGTTAAGCTCTGAGCTTTAAGTACTACACACACACTTACAAATCAGAGAACTGTGGCTACTTTCACAGGGTTTACAAACTAGAGAGATGTGACATGAGTAAACACATTAATAATATACACTGAAAATAAAATAATTTCTTAGAACCAGGGAAAAGAGAATAATCAGAGTATAATAAAGACTTAGTCTAGATGAAAAATTAAATGAAGACCTTCTTGATATAGTTATATTTATGGAGAGATGTGAGAAATGGAAACCAATATTAATTAAAGGACAAGGTATCAAGGAGGTAGCAGCATTTTGGAGATAAAAGCAGATATTACAAGCAGCAGCAAGTGCAAAGGCCCTGTGTTGGAGTGAGTACCAGGGTGGTTGGATTCTAGTGCTGAAGGGTGTGGAGTATCTGAATAATCCTGTGGGGTAGGAAAGACATAGAAAACAGAGGGATAAGGGTTGTGAGAAAGACTTTGATACCCTTGGGTCACTTTCAAACCAAAATGACCCAGGACAATCGAAGCCTTCTGCTCCTCCTCTCTCACAGTCACACATGGGGCTGCTAGAGAACAGATGACCTAAGGCTATAGACTATTGCTGTAAATACTGAAGAAACAAAACTCCTTAAAAAAATATGGAAAGTGAAATATCTGTTTTTAGGATAAAATTAATTGTACACATTTAAAAATTTAATTAAAAAATTAAATTATGAAAACATCTGCAATTTATCAACAGCTGCAGGCCTGGTTTTAAGAGAGGTGATAAGAAATGATAACTTGTATACACAGGTACATGCACACATGCATACATATGTATATTCCAATATATACAAATTCAGATTTAATGATAGGCTGGGTATAGTATGTAAGAGAAAAGGGCTTCACATGTTGATGTCAGTTTTTGTTTGATTGAGATTTTTGACATAATTTCAGATTTAAGCATTGTCTGAAAAAGTAATATCAAAGATTGAAGTATTTTCTTTACCCAGAGTTCTAAATGTCAATACTGTTAAAATAGTATCATATTTTATAGATCCTTCCTTCTCTCTCTCTCCCTCTCATTTACCTATCTATCTACCTACCTACCTTTCCAATCCTCTACCCTGATAGAAATGAGAAATCTAAAACTAAAACCACATTATCATATACTGCATATAAGAGGAAAGATACTTTATTAATGTGAGAGAAGCCAAATATCCAGCCAGAGAAATACGTCATCAAATAACAGAAAGAAAAAAAGATACATATCTAGAAATCAAACTTAAAAATCTGGAATTTAATGACCTACCAGAAAGAGAATTCAAAATAGCCACCCTGAAGACAACAAACTACAAGAAACACTGATTGAAAACTGATAAAACTCAGGAATAAATTGAACAAGAGATTGAAATTTAAGAAGCAGAGATTGAAAGTATAAAAGAAAAATAGAACCAAAGATCCTGGTTCTGAAGATTCCTTAAATGAAACAAAACTGCTAAGGGAAGCATATGAACTAGAATAGAGCATATGGAAGAATGAATTAGTGAGGAAGAAAGTAGAAATCTAGAAATGACTCAAATGGTAGAGGAGAAAGGAATAAGATTTAGAAAAAATGATGAAAACATGAGTGCTGCATCAGTCGGTTTCTATTAGGAAATGAAACAGAAGGAAAATGGATTTCCCAGAAGGTAAAGAAAGAGAGGAGGGGGTAGAGAACTTATTTAAAGAAATAATAGCAGAGAATGTCCCAAACCTGGGAAAGAATTTTTATCCACAAAAATTCATGAATTCACTAGAACATATATTTATCTGAATGCAAGAGGATCTACATCAAGACACATAACAGAAAATTTCCAAAGTTTAAAAATGATAATGATATACAGGTACCCAGAAAAAACTAACATTCAGAAATATGAGCAAAGATAAATCTTCACAGTTTAGTATGCCATGGAAAAGACTGAAATGATATTATCATATATTATTTAAATTGTTTATTTAAATTTCTGAAAGGAAAATTTACAAGAATACATACATAAAATATATTAAGTTCAATAATGAACATGTATTAAACCAACATACTTATTATAGTCCTTATTGTGATGTCTCATACTTACAGATGTTGGTGCACATTAATCATTTTTAGAACATTTATATATTTTAGAACATTTATTTTTAGAACATTTATATATATATATATATATATATGAAAATAATATGACAACTTGAAACATTTTGCAGATCCCAGAATTAGATCATTGGAATAGGGTAAGAGGGAGAGTTAGCATTCTTCTGGTGGACTTTAACTGCTCACTTCTTCAACCAAAGAAATACCTAAGTAAGTTGTTTACAGATGAAAGAATTTTTCGTCTCACAGGGTTCATATACAACATCACCGTTTGAACGGTATGCTATGCAGTTCTTTGTGTTTTTAGTTTGAGGGAATGGAAATCTGTAAAAATGGTAAAATTTGGGAAAAGTAAATGAGAATGTTTAGTTATATCATTTCTTATTTAGTAGTAGAATTTTCAAAGCATTTGAATAAGACATTAATACACTGAGTCATTATATTTTTTTGTTCAATATTCAGTCTTCACAATTTCAGAGTAGAGTATGATTAAAGCTTAATTATTATCTCTATAATCTAATACAATGAGATCAGGGATTCTTTTCTTTTGCCTTTATTATTAATGATTTTGATATTTGATATACTTTGTTTCAATCTATATTAAAATGCATTGAGTAATCTAGTCTAGGGAAAAAAGCCAGGGCATGGGGGTTGGGGGGAGTTGAGAAAACTGGGCTCAGGACAGTCCCATGGAAGTGGTGTCTGCACATGCACACATCCCCAGTGCTAATTCTAAGGCAAAAGAAAAAAACAATTGTCAAAAGCTCTTATATGTTCCTCCCTAGTGGTGCAGGGGTTAACGACAGCACTATCAAGCTACTGCCAGCCACTACAGCACAAGCATGAGTTCAATTCCCAGCTGGCCAGGGAGCAACCCACATGGCACCGCAGACCTTCCTGCTACGACCACTGCTCCCCTCAGTAGTGTATTTCAGCCAGTCTGCCTGTTCTGTTCTCCACTCTCTCTGGTGAATCCTCTCACCACCCATACCTCTGGTTTATATCCCATTTCTTGTATGCATATATAAATAAATCTTTAAAAAAATAGCTCTTATATGTTTACAAGTACACAAAATTTATATCACTTGGGCATACACTTGGAAGTTCCAGATGCAGCTAAAATTGTTATTCTGTTGAATCTATTCTTTTCATGTCTAAAAAGATGATTTTAGCTATATTCTCTGATGAAATCCAAGAATAAGCCCTTAAAGAACGGGAACACCCTTGATCCAGAAACTTACAGATCCTGGGGGACAGCAGAACCATTCAGCCACACCCAGGCACTGCGGTTTGTATTGTAGATGACTCCAATCCAATAGAAGTATGGATTACGCTTCATAAAATGCTGCTTGGAAATGGAAACTAGTTAACATAATTTATATCTAATCTGGATAACATTTTTTAAAAAATTAGTGTCCATCATCAGATTCAGCCTTTCAATAACAGAAACTGAAATCTTTTCTGACATTTATTTTAGGAGATAATTACATGTCTCCTATGTCCTCACATATCAGGCCCATTCACTTATGGAAAAAATACCACAAAATCTCACATCTAGACAGAATGAAAAAATTATAAATGGAGCTAGAATATTGATGGAACACTTCCTTTGCAAGACATAAGCATTCAAATTGATTTTGCATTTGCATCTTAAGGGATAAATTTTGTGGGTATAATCTTTACAACCTATATTCAGCCCAGATTCTGCATGTAGCTAGAGAAATACTCCACTTTTTCTTAAGAATTCAATAATTTTTCTGATTATACAATTCACATTCATTCCACATCCAAAATGATGGCAAATATTGAAAATTACATAATAAATAACAAAATCAAACAAAGAACAAAAAATTACAAATATTTAGTGCTTTTTAAAAATAAAATAAACCTATTATATCTTCTTTGCAGTCTGTATAAAATATTTCTTGGATTTAATTTGACATTTGCCTTGAATTTTATTCTACTGACATAAATCTTTGACAAATTTCATGTAGATTATATAATAAATGTTTCAAGTTATAGAGTACTAGTAGATCATTATTTCAAAAACTAACTCCAGTACAATCTGATTAAAGACTGGAATCAAAATATTGTGCTTACAGAGATGGTACATTTTCCTGGGTGTGAAAACATTTAGTAAACCATAATTAAATTCATACCAATTCATCTCTGTTGTTCATCTGAAGTAGAGTAGAATTATGATTAGCACAGATATCACTGCTTTCGTTCCACATTTTTAATTCACTGGAAATGAAGTAACAGTTGCATTGATAGCCGACCCATCTTTCTTGGCAAGAACTATACCCATAATCTAAGAGGAAAAGAATACATAACTGTTGACTCTGGATATTCTATTTATTACTCATTCAAAAATTATTTGTATTTATTTTTCATTTTTCTACAAATTCTTTGCCAATCTATCTAAGCAAAAATTTGAATGTTCTAGACAAAACTATTTTTTTTTCAATTTACTCTGTTTTCTATATATGGAGTAACTAGGTCTAGGAATAAATTAAGTCCTAGAGATATTTAAAGGAAGAAGGTATTTTAGCATATTTCCTGAATAACAATGAATATGGTACTTGGGAGAATTCTGATACATATGATGGATATTTGATTTTATAAAGGAAGATATAAAAAATAATCAGCTTTATGTCTCATCCCACAGTTTACACTATAGTGTCCAGAGCATTTACAATCCTCAGTGACAGAAGTCATGACATGTGGTAGGCACTCAGATCTTTGCAAAATGAGTGGTGCTGACATGTGACTAGAATGAGGGGGGAACTGTGGATGTGGATGAAAAGATGAAAATCAAAGGGTATAAACTTCCAGTTAAAACATGTATAAGTTCTGAGGATCTGCTTCTCATTACTGTGATTGTAGTCAGCAATACTGTATTATACTCTTGTGTTTTGCAAAAGAAAGAGTAGATCTCAATGATCTCATTACAAACAGAAGGGGTAATTATGAAATGTAATGGAGATGCTAGCTAATACTCTGGTGTCATCATATTACAATAAGTTCATCAAATTAACACTTTCTAAGTCTTAAACTTACACAGAGTTCAATGTCAGTTGCATTCCATGAGCTAGAAAAAATTGAAGGTGAAAAGGATAAACACAAAGTGAGGTATGATAATAGAAAATGTTGAGACAATTTGGAGAACATTTGTGTAAAATACATTGAAAATTGTGATTGTGCTGACTCACTGGGTACAATTTAGATATGCTGAAATCTATGCACTTAGTTCATATAGCTATAAATTCATGGATTATAAGAAGACTCAGCCAATTAATTCACATTAATTACTACAACATATTTTTGATTACTTAAATTTGAAAACTCAAGTAGGAAAATTTGTCATTTCAGGATAATATTCTCCTTCACATATAAACATATGAATGATGTATATTCAATATAATTTAATAACTTTTATACTGGAGAACAATGAAATGAGCTTATCTTGCAGTCAGTAGGTCAGTTTGTATAGTTAGATTACAACATTCCATTATGAGGATAATAGGAAACTACCTATTACATCCTCTACAAAACCTAAGGTTTACAAAGAATGGAACCAACCTTCCTGGAGAGAGTGCTGTGAGAGGGTGTTTTCTGGTGACAGTGCTGTAAGAAATTATAGAAACTATTAGATACAAGTTTGTGAGATAATAGAAGCTTGCATATCAGTAAAGAAAGAATTTACTGTTAAATATTTTCATCAAAGTTTTAAACTTCATATAGCGTTGTCTAGAAAAACTTACAGTTTTTCAACACAAGTCCCAAAGTAGCCATCAATGAAAGGCATGTTACTCCTAAAATCCCAGAAATCCACCTCCATAGAGTGGTCTGAAAAGCTGTAGAGAAAGAGAGGTAGGGTAATGACTTCAAGAGAAAACACAGAAGTTCTTAAAAATAGAAACTAGTAGGAGAGAATCCTAAAAGTTATTTGGCTTGGTAACTTGATCACCTTGCTGGTAACATATTGGAAAATGAAGGCAATTCATTGAAAACTCTAAGCAATGTCAGAATTTATTCTTCTGTGAGATTATCCATTTATTTTTCCTCTTTACCAGATCCATCTTAATAATGTAAATTAACCTGTATTTTGTAGGGGGGCATAGAAATATGGAGATCTGGATAAGAGGAGATCAACAGGCACATGGTTGTGTTTTTGGACTTAGTGGACATTAAATTTATTTTCTCAGGGAACAATCACAAGAGTCATGATTACCACTAGGCGGATAAGAAATGTCAGAACTTTTTAATAATGTTATTTATTCAAGGTATCAAAGCTAGTAGGTATTCAGCTCAAAATTAAAATGCGTTTGCCTTGTCCCACAGTCTTTCCCATAACATATCCATCATTGTGAAAATGTTTCCTGGAATGTTCTCTTCTCATAATCTCAATGCAGTTCCTGTTAGAGAAATATCAGGTGCTCCTAATTCTGTAGAATCAAATGGGAAAGAAAAGGCACAGGACACTCTGATGCAATGAATGGTTCCTTAACAAATGTAGGGGTGACACCTGGGGGTCTGCATCTATTTTACATAGTTTGAACAATGATGCATAAACAAGCATTCAATATGAGATTACATTTTTCTCATAGCCAAAATTACTTTTTTTACGGGCATTTCCCCTAAAACAAATGAACATTAGAATTTCCTTCATTAACATTGGCACACTCTCTAAGAATGATGACACTATCTGGTTAATTTGTGAAACTTAATTCAGCTGACTTTTGGGTGTCAAATGAAATTGTAAATCTTTATAAACTTATAAGAACTGATATTAACATTCAAAATACCCTACTTTTTTTCTTTTTTTAGATAACAGGTTTCTTTCTCTTTTTTTGTAAATTTCTTTTTTACACCATTGTTCAT
Source organism: Talpa europaea (assembly GCF_964194135.1). NCBI lineage: Eukaryota > Metazoa > Chordata > Mammalia > Eulipotyphla > Talpidae > Talpa > Talpa europaea. Next base: position 66,642,859 of record NC_140083.1, on the reverse strand, counting down.
TTTCAAACCATGTTTGCTTTCCCCCATCTCCCTTAGGTGTAGTCCCCATAGACTTTCCTTCACCAATGCACCCCTGCACCATCACCTCAGTCCCCTGTGCTCCTCTCATATGACCCAGCAATTCCACTCCTAGGGATCTACCCGAAGGACACAAAAACATTGATTCAAAAGAACACCCATACCCCTATGTTTATTGTATAACTATTTATAATAGGTAAAACCTGGAAACAACCCAAATGCCCAAAAATATGCTGGATCAAGAAGATGTGGTACACATACACAATGGCATACTATTCAGCAATCAAAAAAGATAAACTCATGCCATTCACAGAAATGTGGATGGACCTAGAAGGAATTATGCTCAGTGAAATATGTCAGAAGGAAAAAGAAAAATATCGGATGGTTTCACTTATAGCAGGAATATAGGGGAACCAAGTAAGACATCAGTGTAAAAAAATAGTAACAGTACAAAACACAACAAAGCAAAACCAGACAATTATTAATCAGAGACAACCTGCAGGGGAGGAGGAGGGAGAGGGATCCCTACTTACTTCTATGCTCAAATTGTGTTGCTCATAATTTAACCTGGTATATCATTCCCTTAAGCATTTAGTGCTATCTCAGTCAGAAGCCAACCTTTAAAACTGATGGAAAAGCTTCACAAAATATCTTCTGTGTTACACAATGAAGAAACATAAAAATAAAATTAAGTGGAAAACACTCATATATATGAAATCTAAAAATCTCACCTGTTTCCCAGTCCTGACCTGGTTTTATTTTCTAATTGCATAAAAGGGGCTGCTCCTACCTGTCATGAAGAGGGGTGCTCCGGGTCGATGCTGAGAAGATTCTCTTGTTCTGGAAGCTCCGTGTCTGTTCATGAACACTTAAGGGTCCGAAGTTGTGTAAGAAGAGAGTTAAAAGAGAAGGGAAACAATGTTCTTGAATCACCTCTCTATTGGTGAGAATGGATGGACAGTGAGAATCAGAAGCAGCAAAATCACGAGCTTCTAAATGTTCCGGGACCACAATACAGGAAATTCTCACTGTACCTGCTCAGCGCCTCCCTTTGTTTTGATAAAAGATCAGAGGGAGGGTTTTTGTTTGTTTGTTTGTTTGTTTTGGTTGTTGTTGTTTGTTTTGGCAAACCAAAGTGTATGGACTCAGTATAATAAAATTCCACAAATAAAAATTTGCCTTTTAATAATAAGAAATATTCATTATTTACATTGTGCTAAACAGTAAAAATTAGCTCTAGGCTCATTACTTTCTGAGACTGACTTAATAATAAATATACATAATTATACTTATTTTACCAGTGAGAGAACTAAGGCGTGATTGGACTAAGCAACTTGTCAAGGAGACTTTACTTTTGAAACCAGGCTGTACATCTCCACAGACACATGTGATGTATTTTAAATCAATCCATCTCTTTGTGTCTGTTTATTGTGTGGATTTAAATTTTCTTTGGAACAGTCATCAGTATTTTCCTTTCTCATTCTGAGCTTGTGATCCCTGCCCCCTTAACTCAGCTAGTAAAGGCAGGTGTCAAAAAGGTAGAACTAAAGTGAAGTCCCATTACTGTTCCATGTAAACACACACACACACACACACACACACACACTATAATTGCTTTAGCTGTTCTGAGCCCATCCTCAGTACTTTTGCAATTTTGGGCTCAGAACATAGCTACATAGCTAGAACAAATTCATATAAAGTCTCAGTGTTCTGCTTATTTTCCTCATTCCTGTAGGAGGTCTCTGAGTCTCCCGCTCCACATCTGATAGAAGCTGAGGAGGTTGGATACAAATTACAGTGGCTAATGGTTTAGAAACACAGATTAACTGAAATGAGTTTGGGCCCAATTTGGAGACAGGGGTGGCATTCATTTTACTGAAAACCAAGTGACTAGTCATGATTAGCTCAAGGAAATTATGAGACACTAAACTTCTAAAAGGATGAACATTGGAAAATTGTGGGAACCTTTCAAAATATTTTTGTGTTTGTATTTGTTTTGTTTTTGTTTAGGTAGGTTTTTAGGAATAAGTCTATCACCGATCACATATTTTGGTTCACTTTGAAGCACACTGAATTTGAGAGTGAATTTCTTGTGTAATCAATTAGGAATCATTTGCATGTGTGGTTGACAAATATTCAAACACAGTTATCAGCAAGAAATGCAGTTTTCAAGATGAACAATGTATGCAATGAGTTTTGTTTGAAAATATCTATTACATTGATAATTGCTGAATTTACCTTTTACTGATGTGCAAAGGATATTTTGGTAATGACTATAACAGAATGTGACATTAGTGAGGGAGCCAACAATGTTGCTAAGACTTAAGTGAAGAGAAATGAGAACAGCTATTGCTAGCAGCAAGGAAAAAGACATTGTCTTCTGTTCTGATTTTATCTTTCACTTTTTATTTTGAAATGAATACAGCTTGACAACAAGTAGCAATAATAATACAGCACGGGGAACTCACTCCTACCATTTACAAATTTTCTCCAATAGTACTATCTTATATAACTAGAGCACAATGCTAAAAACAGGACACTGACAACAGGTCAATCAGATTTTACCAGTTTTACATGCATATCTTTTGCTTGCATTTATGTGTGTGTATATAGTTTAACAAATTTTATAAACTCATGTAACCATCATCACATAATCCTGCCTTTAATATTCTAGAAAACATATTACCAGCAAATTTATTTTTTACTCTGAAGTATGATCATTAGAAAAAAGACAAGATAAATGATTTAATCCTTTCTTTTGCTTGCTTGTTTCATTTTTCTTAGTTGTCTCATATTGAGGGAATTTTAACATTTACTAGCACACATTATAGTCTATACTGTGCTATTTGTGTATGTCTCATTATTCCATTGGAAAATGTTGGCTTCCACTATTTTACTGGTGTAGAAATTTATAATACATCAGAAATTCTGTTATGAGAAATACTTTCTTTAACAGAGATCACATAAGTATGCATGCTCTAGAAAGTCACTTATATTTTGCCTAACTCTGAATATATTTGCCCTAGAGTTACAACTCCTGATATTATTTTAAACTGAGTAGCCAGCTTCTAATGGTCATTCAGTGCCACTGAGAACTTTTTAAAGAGTTCACAGGATTGCTGCTTATGGGTCTTGCCTGCTCTTCTAAGGGATAAAGATGATCACTTGTAGCTCCAAACAAATAAGAAAATATTTACCATTGGGTGATATGCTGACACATTGTTTTTATTTTATCTCTGATATGTTACCCATGCTCTTTGAAATTATATTATGGAGTTAGGATACTGCATTGTTGTTTCAACAGTTATGATTATCATTTTGCAGTTGCAATTTTAATGGGCAGTTACAAATTCTATCAGGAGTATTGAGACAGAAAGTTTTATTTTTTATATTGTTAAAAGCACCAAGACAACCACTTTTTCATCAAGAGAACTAAACAGATAAATACTAAAGCCAAAGTGACAAATTGGGGAGTAGCTCATTCAGACTTCAATGAGAGAGAAAACAATATGACAGTTGTGATATGCTTAGCTCTTTCCTGGTCCTTGACAATATCTCATAGCTATTCTATAAAGTGATATACTACACAGAAAATAAAGCCTCCAAATAATGGTGTCCTAATTGATAATGCATATTTTGGATAAAAGTTGCCATTCTCCAGTGGTGCATGGTGGAGCAAGTTTTATAAAACCAACAAGGAAACATAACTTGTTAAAAATATCTAACTTTAGCCCTTAAATGTATATTTATTCTCACTAACCGTACATCACCTGTACTGAAGTGAGAACCTCATGTTGGAGCTGCAAAGAGCTCATTTGCTGCACTGTGGCTTCTCCAACGGTAGCTGGAAACATTGTCTTCTGTGGTGAGTGTTGTGGGCCTTTGCGTTCTCACTCTGAACTGAAAGGGCTAAGGTGGCAAATTGGTAACTTCTTGATGTTTAAAGCTTGGTTTTTATTACTAAGTATTGCTGAAATAGCACTGAGCCTCTTTATTGATCTTTAGGCAAAAATATTACATTGTAAAGCTCTATGGTCAGTATCTGTTGATAAAATTTAGGCATAAAGAAAAGACCAAGAAAGTAAAAGTTTGCATCAGTATTCTAACAGGATACTATACAGATGAGAAAAAATCTTTCAGTCTAGAGAACTCACCTTCTAACTTTTTTTACTAACTCTCATTCAGTGAAGGCCAGACAATTTACATATTCCCAAGCTGTCACCAGATAGGTAGGTAGGTACATGATTCATAGGTAGGCTAGATAGATAGCAGACAAATATATAGGGAAGGGTATATAAAATATAAAATATATATTTTATATATAAAATAAAATATGATATATATTTTATAAATATATATAATATGATTTTTAATCATATTATATATCATATTATATAATTAGAATATATAATTAAATATATTATATATTTTAATCATATTATATATATCATCAGTTTAATATATATATATAATATGATTTTTCTTCATTTATGCATACAAGAACTGGAGTGCATGCCAGAGGTGGAGACGAGAGGATTCAGCAAAGACAGAGTGGAGAGAACAGTTGGATCTACTGAAATACACTGCTGAGGGGAACAGCTGGTGAGACAGGAGCGGTCTGCTGTGCCTGTGGGTTAGCTCCCTGGCAGAGGATCAAACTCATGTTGCAACAGCTGCTGATAGCTTAACCCCATGAGCCACCAGGAAGGTCCAAAATATGATAGTTTTTAACAACTTTGACATTTAGTAATCTTACCAAAGGTTATACATATCAATCAATCTCAAAGTCTCTCTTATGTTCCTCCATCTCTGTGTTTTTTGTGTCTTATTTTCCCTTCGAGGCTGTAAGCCACCTTTTACACCTACCAATTCTGGAATCCAAATTCCCGATCTTCAGTGCAATACAAGACCTTCCTTTTTTTTTTTTTTTTAAAGATTTATTTGTTAATGCATACAAGAACTGGGGTACAGGCCAGAAGTACAGGGGGTGAGAGGATTCACTAGAGAGAGAGTAGGGAGCAGAACAGGTGGGCCAACTGAAACACACTGCTGAGGGGAGTAGCAGGCAAGGCAGGAGAGGTCTGCTGTGTCATGTCGGTCAGCTCCCTGACTGGGGATCCAACTTATGCTGCAGTAGCTGTGGATAACGTCATAGTTCTGAGACTTAACCCCTTGCAACACCAGGGAGGCCCCACAAGCCCTTTCCTCTTGTTGTTTGTTTGTCTCTGAAATACTCTGATTTTTGGATCATTGCCATCTTTTGTTTGAAATTATTCATCTCTCAGATGTCTCCATAATATAATGGTATCAGGGAGTCTTCACTAACTTTTCCATGTAGAGCAAGTTTTTGTTATACTCTGATAACTCTTCCTCATTTGTAAGAACACTTTATTTTTTGCATTGTGTACTTACTTGTTTACTAACGTCAATTCTCCCTGTAGTTGGTAGGCCCCGTAAAAGCAGACACATCTTTTTGATTTGCACACTTGTGCATCTCTAATACTAAAGTTCAGTATGGGATCTGTGGCAGGATAAACCCTTGTTTTTAAATGAAATAAAATATGTTTACTTTTACCACTCCAATGTAAGTTATGCATTTTCAAACTCTTTGTACCTTGTGTGGCTAACAAAGTTCAAATATTTCCTGTCTTTTTAGAACCCTATATAATCATTATCTTGTCTTCCCAAAAACATATTTTTCCCTGATACTTACTTCATCAGGTAATTTTATCTTTTTACTATGACCACTCTTGCCTCCCATAGATGATCACAATGAGACAAAGGAAGGTTGTTATTGTATAAAGCACATCATGAGTATGCAGCTATAGTGACATGGTTGATTTTGAAAGTACTGGATGATCTGAACATCTTAAGATTATTTAATATCTCTGTTTCACCATGGTGAGCATTACTACTAATAGTGTCCCAATAAAGTTTCTTCACACTCCATATTTTCTTTATGTTATTTCCTATGTTGCTGATATGACATTTATTGTATTTTTTACTGTTAGAAATTATGAATTTGAATTAAGGCATAAAACATGGACTTTTATGTTTAATGACATCAAATTTTAGCAAAGTATATACTTCATATAGTTGAAGTCATCACCTTGGCAATACTGATGTTCATTTTCTTTTCTATTTTATGTATTTGCCTGATGTGACTATATTGTCTTCTTACAGATACAATAGCCACTATTTTGGCAGTCTTCTGCATTTATCTGGTCATATTTTATATGTATGCATTTCTTATCAGCATTTCCACGTCTGGGAATTTGGAATCTAGAAGAGAAAATATTTTCCATTAAATGGTGAATTTGCTCTAAATATTATTTGATTTTTAAAATCCATATTAAGGTAGCTTACAAAAACAGAAATGCAGATTTTCTAGTTCATTGGTAATCCAAATAATATATTATCTTTCAAAAATTAATATTGAAGCTGGAATTGAAAATGTGCCAGTGTCTTTAATTCTGACTAAAATTTCAGTTACCTCAGGAAATTTCAGCATATCTTCCATTTTCACTGGGGGTTACAGATTAACTTTGTAAATTAGCATTTTGATAAACATAAAACACATTCTACTGTTTAAATAGTACAACAAAATTATTATTAATCATAAATAATAACTGAGTCTCCTCGGAAAAATTTTAGCGTGCTCTTTCAAGAGTAAAACTCATTATTCTCATACTAGTAATATAGACAATTATTTCAAATGATCAGATAATAAGGGAAACAAAGTAATTCAGGAAAAGTCTCATGAAAATGTGCTATATATTTCCTGAAGCAGGGCACGTGATTGCTATATGAAAGGGTAGTAATAGAAATGAATATGCAGTCATTGAAAAATTTGGGGGGATCTGAAGTTTAAATTTAAAGACTGTGTTGGAAAATCATGTCCTTTAAATGTGGGAATATTGAAAGGAAATGTGCATATTTTATTGATAAGATCTCACAGGAGAGTAGTGTATTTTAATTAGATTTCTCTACTTGAAGATTTATTTGATATTAATTTATTGTTAAATGTCAAGGGAGGAAAGGTAAGAAACAGATCAGTGTAAGACAGTACCTCTAGTAAAGATGTTCTAAAGTACCAGACACTTTCCATATGCTGAAATTTTTTATTAATATATTTTTTGCAATTACTCTGTGAAATAGGTTCTCTTTATTCACCTTATTTTTTATGAAGGATGGAAAAGAAACTGAAACAGATAATGCTTGAATAACAAGACTAACAGTACCCTAGTAGCAGAGCCAAAACATCAATCCAGGCAGTTTAGCTTCAGAGCCTATGCTATTAGTACTTTCTGCAATTAAAGTCCAAATAACCAAGGTATTGCTATTTCAGCATTTCCTAGAGACTTGCTAAACATACTTTTATAAACATGGTGATCTATATGGTCACATTGGGAACTACATACATATAGGGATGGTTTTGTGATAAATGAAGTACAAAAATCAATAAATAAGATTTTGGTTTAGAAAAAGAAAGTATCAATTATAAAACACAAAACACAAAAATTAAACATGGAGATAAACTATAAATGATACAGTGAATTATAATCTTACTTTGTAAATGATGGAAAAAGAAGTTCCATTTATTTTGTGCAAATATCTTGCTAATATGTTTGGCTATGGGGCCTCCCTGTTGGTGCAAGGGGTTAATAACAAAGCAACCTGTGACGCTATCTGCAGCCACTATAGCATGATTTCAATACCCAGCCAGGGAGCTACACACATGGTGCAGTAGACTTTTCCTGACTCACCCACTGCTCCCTGCAGCAGTGTACTTCAGTCAATTTGCCTGTACTGTTCCCCACACTGTCTCTGGTGAATCCTCTCACCCCTCCCCCCACACACACCTCTGGCCTGTACCCAAGTTCTTGTATAAATAAATAAATAAATAAATAAATAAATCTTAAAAAATATGTTTGGCATGCGTATAGCTTAGCCTCACCTTCCTTAAACATGCTCTTACATTAGCTTATAGTTGTAGAAAATCATCTAACACAGCCTCTTTTATAAAGTGTTGAATATCTCATGCAATTTTGTTGCCACTGTTCTGCAATGAGAGTCTGAGGAGCATGGGTGTTGACCCCTGAGATGACCCAGCTGACTAGGAGTAGCAATTTGCTTTGCTGCCCACATCATGAGAGTGTCACACCACATGTCAGCAGCCGGGGAAAGAGAAAAACTCAAGCTTCACAGTATGTTGGTACTAAACCTCCATGATATTCACACTATAGAAAAACTGAGAAATGTTAAATCATTCAAACTGACTGAACAACACAGTACAACATGTGGTAGGCATAAGGGCACCTGATATTGAGATATTGGTCAGGTGATTCAAAAAGATAACATTGTATCAAACTTTTAGCCATTGCTACATTCATAGTCTGATAATAAGATGGTTAACTTCATACAAAATTAATTGTTGACAAATGTCATCACTCATGCAAGGAAAGTTTTATAAGGATTTTTGACTTTTTCCTATCTTCTAAGTAAGGGGTCTGTCTTATTTTATATTTTGAAACCATTTACTTTGGCCAATTTAATCAACACTAGTCAAACATTCCTTCTGTCCACACCACATTTATTATTGATGGTCTGATTTCACAATGTATGAGGAAGTCATACATGCCTTGGTGAAAAGATTTGCATATTGACTTGAGGTATTTTATCATAGTGCAATGGGCCATAAACTATATTATAATTAATTTTATAAATTTTTTCTGTAAAATGCAATTGTATGCCTCCCACTTCTAGATACTCTAATGAAATCAACTGAGTTGAGGTCAGTAATCATTGAGAAAGTACTCAATGATTGATTAATGTCTCCTAAAATGTAGGTCCCTCCAGATACTCAGAATGTGCTGATATCTAGAAATAGTTTCTTTGTAAATGTAATTAAGTAAGTATCAAAATGAAGGTAAATATCAAGGTGAAATATTATTGGATTGGGACCTAAATCCAATGAGAGTGTCATTGTTAAGAGAGAAATGGACACAGGAAGAAACAATGAAGACAGTGTGAAGTTGGAAGAATATACATGCATCATGTTAGGGAGAGCCAGCATCTCTGTAGCTCAGATAATTGAGTATCTTCCATTTTCACCGAGGCTTGCAATTTTTCCTTTACATATTGATATTTTGGAAAACAGTTTCTAGAGCGTATACAGTATAACATAGTTGTTGTTTATTAATTTTGTCCCTAGAAAATTTCAGCTAGATTCTTTAACAAAAGGAAATTTCAAAGAAACAAATCTACCAATATGCTGACTTCTGGCTTTTCAAATAAATTTCTATTGCTTTAAGTCACACAGTTTGTGACTTATAACAAACACAAACACTTGTGATAAATAAATGCAAAGTACACTAGGAGAGTCCCTGAGAGGGCTAGAGGACACTTTAAGAAAACTGTACTCTCCTTGAGAGTACGTGTCTTGGAGTCAAACAATCGACATTAACATTAAAATGACAAGCCTGATATGTACTCATGAAATCTCTGAAAAATTATATTCAATTACCTTTAAAATATTGCATAATGGTAGTACCTCAATCATTCAGTGTATAAGCAATCTAAGTCATTTATAAGCAATCTGAGTTATTAAAGTTAAATGTTTAGCATGATACTATAGTATACTATAGTATCATCTTTCACTTCAATCTTTCAATTTATCCTTTTTTCCTGGTTGATTTATTACAAATATATTAGTTATATAATCTCACTTCTGAGTATTTGCACAGTAAATAGTTAGATTTGAAAAATATAATAGGATTCTGGCCTGAATTTTAAAACAAGAGACTTACTTGTCCAGGATAATTTCTGTACCATCCAGCCAAACCCATTTTAATTGTTCACGGTTGTAGTGCAAACTGATGAAAAACTTTCTTTGCAAAATTTCACATTGCATCATCGACAATTTTATTAAAAATTTCTGCAAATAAAAAAAAATTAGAGCATAGAACTTTCCCAAAGAAAGAGGAGTGTAAATGTTTAAATATCTTTCACTTACAGACTTCCCTATGACTCTGTTCTTTTTTTTTAAGATTTGTTTATTTATGCATACAAAAACTGGGGTACATGCCAGAGGTGTGGGAGGGGCGAGAAGATTCACCAGAGACAGAGTGGGGAACAGAACAGGCAGACTGACTGAAATACACTGCTGGAGGGAGCAGGGGGCAAGTCAGGAGAGGTCTGCAGCACCATGTGGATAGCTCCCTGCCCGGGGATTGAACTCTTGCTGCAGTGGTTGCAGATAGCTTCATTGCACCACCAGGGAGGCCCTAGACTCTGTTTTTGTTTGTTTGTTTGTTTGTTTGTTTTTAAATTTAAATTTTATTTTTATATTCCCCATACAATTCATACAATTGCAACCCCCTTATTTTGACCCCAATCCCTCCTTTCCCTGCCCCCCACCCCCCATTGAGTGTCTCTGGTTCATAGTGTTTGTTGATTTTGATTTTCACTTTCTTATAGTTATTCTTTTTCCTGGTCTCTTATTTAAGTTTTCTAGATTCCTGCCATGAGTAAGACCATCCGGTATTTTTCTTTTTCTTCTTAGACTCTGTTTTATTGTATGTAAAGCATCTGGGAAGATTAACCTTAAGTCTTTTAGCCATGTGATTGGATGCCAACTGCTAATGATTCCTTTATTCATAAGAAATATTTATTTTTTCTGCATTATACTTTAATCATTACCTTTGGTTGTGGGTGTAACCCAAAAGCTAGCTAGATTAGGGACTGAAAATAATAGAAGAATTTAATCAGCTTATATTAGAAGTATTGAGACATGTTACACATTGGGATTTGGGGTCAAAGGGAAAGAAATAACAGGGGTTTTAACATGTCTTGTGATACCCATTCTGGTTTTCAAAGGGATTGTCTAATAAGTTAAAAATCTTAAAAAAGATTTTGGAGTGAGAGGTGGAGGAGATAAAATGTGTCACAGGAACATGAAACAGCAATTTGAGAACTGCACAGGGTCCTTCATGAATGTAAAGAAGGTCATGACTATGAGTCCAAGGGCAAACTGCTCTAGAGCAGGTGCTGGGGTGGGTGGGATCCTGGTAAGAATCAGTTTAAAGATTAATCAACAGAGTATTTGAAATTTATCCTAAGAACTGAGAGAAGTCTTTCAATTATAAAAGTTAGCGTTCAAAATTAGTCAGATTGTAAAGTTTCCAATGACTCTCATATAGCAGATGCTGTAGAGGAATATAAATCTTGATTGATAATTGTAATTTTTAAATTTTATGAAACAAAACTCAGTTACATTTAAGAAACAAAATCTGTCCTTACCATCTCTTCTTCAGTATCCACTTTAAGAAAGTTTGAATTTAAACCAGTGCAATGGCTAGAGCATTGATTCCAAAAGTTCTTGTTTCTTGACAAAAGGTAGCAGTTTTCTCCACGTTGATACCAGTCATTGGGACAAGTAAGACATTTCCAAACTATTAAAAAAGACAGAATATAACTGAAGGTCTTCCATCAGTGCTTGTCACATCCAGTAAGTTTACAAAGCTAATCTATCCTCTGCAAACAACATCTTTGTTTTATATTATACTTGTATGCACTTATATTTAATTTTAAATATCTTACATTAATAACTCATCTCATTGGGCCTCCCTGGTGGCGCAGCCGGTTGAGCGCAGGGCTGTGGAGATGTCTGCAGCCTCTGCAGCGCAGGTTTGATTCCCACTGGCCAGGAAGATTCCCACATGGCGCAGCAGACCTCTCCTGTCTTGCCCACGGCTCCCCTCAGCAATGTTTTCTGTCCGTCTGCCTGTTCTGTTCCCTGCTCTGTCTCTGGTGAATTCTCTCACCCTCCTGTGCTTCTGGCCTTTACCCCAGCTCTTGTATTAATAAATAAATAAATCTTTAAAAAAAAAAAACTCATCTCATTGAAAACACTTTGGTCTTCAAGATTCATAAGAGCATAAGGGAGACAAGAGTTTGAATCACATTGCTAGAAATGTGTCAGGAAACATATCTCCAATATAAATATATACATAATTGTTAGATTTTTAAGCACAAACTTAAAGATCCAAATGGAGACATTCATGCAAGATCCCAACAAGGCTTAAAATTCAACCTAACAATAACTTTCCCTTTTCCAAACTGTAATAACAAGCCCATAAATCTGGAGTCTCTTCATCAGCACTAGTGTGGTTATCTGCATAAAAATTCTCCTGTCCTATCCCAAGGAAAGGGAGCTTGGCTGAAATACATACATATTTTTTTGATAATCCCATCCCATATTCTTTCTGACTATAAAAAATATTTTTTGTTTACAAGCCCCTTACTGAGCTTTTCTGCTTGCTAACTGGTAGGCTGTCTGATTCATAACCTGCATAATGCCAATTAAAAATCTCATTTATTCTGATGGATTTTGCTTTTCCACAAATATCAATATAATAGGATTTATGTTCATATAAAATATGCACAGATTTATTTTTAAAAGTCTACAATTCAAAAAAGTAAATAATGAGGTATACATAAATAAAATCATAGATATCCACCCGTATGAACTAATGTTGTCCCATCAAAATATCTCATTTATACTTAGCTCATCATTTCAGAGAGCCATATTTTTGAGAGAATAGGTAATGTACAGTCAAACAGAGGAACAAAGAATAATGGTGAAGGAATTCTTTCCAAATCCACCAAGACATAATATGTAACCTGACTACAGTTTCAGCCTTCCCCAAAGAAGAATTGTAGTGTAATCTAGCTTGGGGATACTTGCTTAGCACTAGTGAGGTCATCTGCATGATGACGACACTCTAACTTCCCCTGATGAAATGAGGCTTTGCTTGAAATAATCTTTCTTTTCTTTTGCCAATAACTGTGTCCCATCCTCTTTCTTTCTTAAGCCCTCCAGGGTACGCCTTTGCAGATCCTTTGTACTTACTAGACAGGATGCTGTCCCATTCATGAATTGTATAATAAAACCAGTTAGATATTTATATTTGTTAATTTTATTATTTTAACAATACATATGATTACCTGAGAAATAGTGGGTCCTATATATATATATTTCACTTAAATCTTCTTCTATTTGTACAACTGTATGTCCAAAGAAAAACAGCTGATATAAAGTTAATTCTGTCTTTGAAAATAAAATGATGTAGAAACTTCCAAAATTACCTGTTTTATTTACTTCCTTGTTGCAAGAGATATTTCCTGGATGCCTTTCTGCATTAAATGAGTTCTGATTCACTGAAGAGAATTCAGAGGCCACATTTAAACTCAAAGAGAAAAATAACTGGACAATCCTGTGTGTCAGACACTGTACTCATTAGGTAATATGAAAATGATTCATGAAACATCACTTGCATTGATGCCATCTCTGCATGATGATACCTCTTTAATTCACCTAACGGATGGTGGCTTTGCCTGAAACAATCTTTCTCTTTTGCCAATAACCTTCTCCCATCCTCTCTCTGTCCTTCAAAACCCTCCACTTTGTGTAAGCCATTGCAGATACTTTCTACTTGCTAGACAGGACACTGCCCAATTCTTAAATCATATAACAAAACCAACTAGATGCTTATATTTGTAAATTTTGTTTTTTGACAATATATATGACTACATGAGAAATATTTTGTCCAACAAGTTGATTTCAGTGGTACCTGTTTACATTTATACAATTGCATGTATCAAACAAAATAGCTGAGTCAAAGTCAGTTCTCTCCTTTCTCCTGCCAATGAAATGATGACTCAGAGACTTCCAATATTACCTGTTTTATTTCCTTGATATCCTTCTACATTAAATGAGTTCTTGATCACTGAAAAGAATTCAGAAAGATTATTTTAAATCTCAAAGATAAAAATAATTAGACAATCCTGTGTGCCAGATTTTGAACTATATAAGAAATACAAAAATGATTAATGAAACATCACTTGCAGGAAGAACTCAATGTAATAGAGATATAAACATAAAAATCAAGCTCTAAGTATGACAAGTTTATGCAGCAAATTTTCTATTCCCTGTTACAAAGTCACATGTATTATTCTAACTCTCTCTTAAATTGATGTTTTCATACTACAGCCAATTAGGCCTGGCAAAAGAACAAAACCTGCTTTGTTTTGTTTATTTTGTAAAGGCTTTCATTGAACTTGATATAAGAGAAAGTTGGAGGAAAAATGTTGTATAAAATGAGACCAAAACAAAACAACATAAAATGGCAAGGAAGGAAACATTTCTAGTAAAACAAACATAAGAACAGATAGGCAACAAATAAGGCTCATGATATACTTAAAAATGAACAATAATTTGATGTGACTAAGAGAAAGCATCTTCACTCTATGCAGATAATATTATACTTGGTTAAGGAATAGAGAGGATTAAAAATAAATTATCTTCAGGCCTCCCCTGGTAGTGCAGTAATTGAACACTGGGCTGCGAAGCTGCCCACAGCCTCTGCAGCACCGATTCGATCCCTGGCCACCGGCGAGGGTCCCACATGGCATGACAGATCTCTCCTGCCGTGCCTGCTGCTCCCCTCAGCAGGGTATTTAGTCATTCTGCCTGTTCTGTTCCCTGCTCTGGCTCTGGTGAATTCTCTCACCCTCCCATGCTTCTGACTATACCTAGTGCTTGTATAAATAAACAAACAAACAAACAAATTAATAAATAGACAAATAAATAATAAATTATCTTCAACAGATTTCACTACGTGAGTAGAAAAACAGAGTATTTCTATTTTACATGGTGACTTACACTTTGTAGCTAAAAATCCAACCGAAGAAAGAAGCACCAGGCAAATGATACCTAGAATCACTGCAGTGATTTTCCATGAAGATGGAGCAGGGACGTCTATTGAAAGAGATAAATAAATAACCTTGTGGCATCAGCCTCTAAATGTTCCTGAGAGTGTTGCAGTAGCTCAGCTTCTTCTTTAAGTGCAACAAATGACACGGCAGAGCTCACACCCTATACAGAGAAAATCTAGGAAATCTACAAAGTCATTACTCATTTTGAGTGAAACAATTCAAAAGTATTACATTGAATTGAATTCTAAAAAGGATATATTCCTGTGTCCATGGGGAGACAGAATTCAGACTCCACTTCACTCTGTCAAATCAGACAAGAGAAGGAGGCAGCTATGTAACACTAAAAAATTTTAACGAAGGCTTGAAGGATAAGAACAGGTTACCATGAGATTGGAATTCCTTGCACTTGTAGGGCAAGGGGTGTTCACTTTTTTGCCAACAGAATCTGTTGATCTCCACTCATGGAAAGAGGGGAAAGTTCAGAAAACATGAGACACCCTTCCATAGCATAGGTCTACAAGGGCTGCCTATCTTTCTGGGTGTAGTGGGGGAATATGGGGACCACAGCTTCTTCACTGCTGCTAACTAAAAGGCGTCAAAGGGTGCCATTAATGACCAAAGATCAATTCAATCTGGTGCCTGGATGTTCTTGTTCAGGACCCTGATAAAGTCAAATTGTCTCTGGTAGAGTAATTAATACTCCAAAATCCCCCACCTCTTCCACTCTGGGAATAGTTCAGTTACTACTAGAGGGATAAGAGGGAGATCTAACCGGTCCTACACCCCCCACTGACAATGGGTAATAATTATCTGCCTCTGGAGAAGGGACAGACACCAGCTTCCTGGGTATTCCAAGGACCCTCATCTGGTACAACCCAGAGGACTTCTGCTGGTATACAGAGGAAACTGTCTCATATAGGGGATCTACAAACTTAAACAGATGACCCAAAAGAAGGAACAAAATATCAGTTAGCTGGAGCATAAATTCTGTGCTGAGTAGAACGCATTTTATAAAAATGAACCATTAACAATAAGATGTAGAGATAGATCTATTGTAATTCTAGATAGGAGATTTGTAATAACAATGGCTGATAAGACAACATGTCTACTACTGTATTTATCTGACTGAATGTCATGTCTTTCATTTGAAACATAAAATAAGTGATTTATGTAATCACAATGCTGAGTATATTTACAAATGTGACCCTTCCTTTTATCCTTTAATCCCAACACCAAGAGTAAGTACTCCGATTAATTTTTCTCTTTTACTATATCTAAAGATAATTTCCCCCCCAAATTTGATTTGTAGTTTTCTGTCATTTCTATTTTAAATAAAAGGTAAATATTTTTACAATGTCAAAATAAAGTGAAAGATTCATGTTAACCTACGTAGAAGAGTTCAGTTGAACTACTGCATAGTGAATAACTGAGAGCGTGAAGTTGTATTTAATGTGATTAATGGAGTATTTGGGTAGCATGTCAAGAATTCAGTTTGGGATATTATTTAAGATTCCTGTTATAGCAGAGGTGATTTTGACTGGGATTTAGATTTATTTAGTCTGGAATTCAGGGGAGAAATCCAAAAAAGATATAAAATTTGAATAATTAGTATCTACATAATTCTTAAAGTCAAAAGACTGGAGACATTAAGAGGGTAAAAGGAAAAAATGAAAGATAAGAGGATAGACTACTCCAATAAATAGAAGATATGGAAAGCCTGCATTTTATATAATATAAAAATAAGAGCCATAGGGGCTATAGAGTAAACCTACATTTTGTTAAAAGTAAAAATAACAAAACTTGTTTAAATAATACAGTACTATTTTAATTTTTATGTATTTAGAAATAGAATATTGTTTTAATTTTACATATGCTCTCAAGTAATTATATATGTACAAAAATGATCTGAAAGAAGTAGGTACAATTTTTGTGTTATTTTGAGGGTACAATTGTTGTCCAGTATAATTTCCTTCCTTTTTCAGTTTGATGACTTGCCAATTTGTGTGTAGCTCTTTTAGAATGATACACTTTTTAGAAATTCCTCTAGTCTTTCATGATTTTTTACTATATATCCGTGAACCCATCCCCACATACCCAGTATATTAACTGCCTTTACTTTGTAAAAACAGTGAAACCTGAGGGCCAGAATTTATCTTTGAATAACAGATGAAGAAACACTGATAGATATTCATTTCACAATGTGAAGGCAAATATTTATTATCATATTTGTAAATTCTTAGTTGTAGGTGATTGAAGGTGATACACCTCAAGGAAAACAATTTTTTTTTTTTTAATTGCAGTTGGAAAAGGTAGAAAACACAAAGCTCCTTGTTAGAGTAGTTGCATCATTGGCTCCCTGGGAAGAGAGGGGCCTTTGGGCTTTCCAGGGAAAGATGGAGTTTGAACAATTACAGACTTTAAATTTCAAACCAGCTATTTACCCATCAAGGTAAATGTACTCTGAGTGTAAAAATAAAACTTACCTTGTAGTGCTCTTTTGGTATTGATTTACATATAAGAAAGCACATACTGTGAAAAACTAAAAAGTATTGCTATGTAAAATGAATAATGGTGATGTATGTGTTATATGCATATTTATGTGTCTAATCATACATAATAATTTCATTAATAAAGCTTTCCTATATAAGTCTAATGGTAACCTCATACACTGGTAAGATGAATTGTTCATTAGGAATGAAAAAAAATGCTGAATATGTTATATGCAAATTATAATGTAAAATTTAAAAAAAAAGCTCAGAATATATTAAGTCAGACTAGAAGATACTTCATCATTGATCACATAAATAAAATGCAATAATCAACAATCCAAAATATTGGAATTAAGTCAATTGAGGCAAGTAGTAAAAATTAATAATATATCCATTACATATAAGATAAAACAGAACTGGTAAATTAATTGTAATCATTCCACATATTGACTCAAAACATTAGAAGAATAAAAAATAGAAGCAGTTAAAAATACAAAGTAAAGCAAATTTCAAATTATAAGAAGATAAACATTCTTCACATGGTCATATATTCTACTGAAATGATGGTGATGTAGTATGTGTAAATATAAAAATAAAACTTGAAAAAGGTACATTTTGAAATCATTATGCTGGCAAATAGGTAAATCAAGAAAACAAGTAAAACATATTTCTCAAGTCATGGTATGTATTAAAAATGAATATATGTGTACATTTTCTCAGTTTTTTGCCTCCCAAATATAGCATTATATATATTGATATTTTAAAATTACATAAAACATAAGCAAGGATATTTAGAAACAAAAATAATGAAATAAGTAAAAATAAAGAAAATAAAATTACCAAGAAAAGGTAAAGAACAGTTCAATTGACAACATTTTCATAATTCAGAAAACATTGATTCAAGGTTTGCAAAGTAGTGGAAATTGCTAATCTTCATATGGAAAAAACCTTAATCGGTTCTCAGATGTGTTTCTCTTTCCTGCTTTGTGAAAGATAAACATTTACAATGTGTATATGCATATGTGTGTATGTGAGCATGATAATGTATGACCTTATATATTTTTAATGTAATTAGAAAAAAGAAAATGTACAGAGCACACATACCTTCATGCCTAAAATCTGATAGAACTTTTCTTTTAGGTTTTTGAAGTTCCTGCGGTCTCTGCAGCTGAGACGAATGTTGATGTTGTAAATCCGAATAAACTATCTCACTCATTACTGAAGGCTAAAAAAATGATCAAATAAATTGAAAAATACATTTTCAATGAGTGTAAATTGTGACATTAGTAAATAAAACCGGTATTGAATAAAACAGTCTTGGGAATGAATTCAAAGACCTAGTAATTTGGATACAGTCCCGAACTTGCTAGTATTCTGGGAGAAAAAATATGATTTTTTTTCTGATCAGTTCATGAGTTGCTATGACATACATATCATTTCTAGACTCTTTAATTTTGTCTATTCACAATTGCTAATCTTACATAAATATGTCACTCACTGATATGTACAAATGCAACAGGTGATCTGTTTTTGTGTGACATCCACAGAATCAGTTTGTCTGCACAGTCTGCATCCAGGTCCCTCCTCACCTTCCCTGCTCCTGCCTCCTTCTCAGACTCCCCTTTATTTCCACCTTTCTCCATTTCCCATAATTCCAGTGATACATTTTACTTCTTCAATATAAATACTTCTCCAACGTGCATGTTTTATTCAAAAGAAAAAGCATATTTTCTTTCTATGTTTTGCTCATTATCTTTTTTGAATACTCAATTTATGAAACAAATTCCACTGCTTTTACTAAAACTTGCAGATATTTCACTAAACATCTCTTCTTCCAATTTTACTCATTTATTTGTCATCATTCTATCAAACAGCTTCTCTTATCTTTCTTACTGTTACTAATGTCCCCATCATGTTATCAAGTCCTTGGCATGTCATAATATTTGTTATGCCATAATTGCTTATTTGATTTCTTCATGTAGTATAAAAAAGTTAAATTTACTTTCAAAACTAATATTTTTGCACTAAAGATTAGCTCAGATGAAATTTAGAAAACATTTTCTTCATTATCAAATTTAAAAAATTTGAATTAAATTAATGTGAGATTCTTTTTATTCTCTACAAGGAGATAATAGAACCTAGTTTCTATAATCAAAAGACAAATCTGATTATGATTTAGTCCTATTAAAGTTTATATTTCCTCATTTGCATTTTTAAACCCATATTTCAAATATAATTAAAATTCCTGTGTATCATAAAATATCATTTCAAATAACAAAATTGCAATCATGATAAATATATTAAAGTAAATAATATTTAAAATAACCTCTTTAAAGTCACTCAAACACACCAGATTCCACTCTTAGTATCTTTGTTTAAATAATCTTTACTCATGTCCTCTTTTCTCTGTCTTTTCCCTACTCTGTAAGCTACAATTTTATTCTATTTTCTTCCAAATAAAAGAGTATATAGATTACAGAAATAAACTGCTTGTAGATTCAATATACATGTTATTGGTTGTAAGAAAAAAAATATACATGTATATTGTATATACCTCTATATACCTGTATATACCTCTATATAAACCTTTAATTTCTTTCAGTCTCATTTCCTTCAAAATTTGAAAAACATACATGTTGAGAAATAGAATAAAAATCTAGGAAATTATAATTACCTGTTTTTTAGAAGAAAATGTCTGCGCTTTTGTAGCGTGAGTGTGGTATCTCCTAGGAAGAAGAGAATATTAACTCTTATTAAAGAAGTTGAAATTTAAAAGTTTTGAGAGTTCGTGGCATACATCTAGAGCCCAGTAAAGAAGATAAGAAAAGAAATACAGAGGCTAATAATACCTTTGTCACCCCCATGAGACACTGACGGGTGAGCATAGAGCTCTGGATGCAACCACACAGGAAGTTCTTTCACTGTTCCTTAGTTTAACTCTGTATCATTTCTAGATTGACATTTCTTCAGTCTTACCTTAAATTACACAAGACACATAATATATTTGCATAATGACCTTTTACTCAATCTTCGCTTTGTCCAGATCTACAATAATTGAATGTCGTTGATAGAAAATGAGATTACTTTTATATATTGGTATTAATTTCAATGTACTTTAGGTAAATTTTATGTACTTCAATTTGCTTTAAAGTCTAAATTCAATCAGTATACTGGATATATTCTTTCAGGCACTTTAGTGATGTCTCTGTTGACCCTTTCAGGTCTATGATAGGTGCTGTATTTCATCACTAGGTGGCGCAAATGTGCTCTTTCTCAGTGCCCCTCAGTGTTCTTGTTAGTGGACTGTCCATTGATTCCTAAGAATCATCCCTATCAGTCATGGCATAGAAAGAAAACAACAGACCAATAAAGATTTAACAGTGAGTTATTCACATTCATACAAAATATAAATTTTCAAAATTATTTTATTCTTAGAAAACATTCAATCCATTTTACAATTGTACCATTGATTTAGCTCAGGTTTGTTTATTTTTTATTATTATTATTATTTTAAAAATTTATTTATTTATACAAGCACTGGACACAGTCAGAAGCGTGGGAGGGTGAGAGAATTCACCAGAGCCAGAGCAGGGAACAGAGCAGGCAGACCAATGAAGTACACTGCTGAGGGGAGCAGCAGGCAGCAGGAAAGGTCTGCGTGCCCTGTGGGACCCTTGCCGGCAGCCAGGAATCGAACCGGCGCTGCAGAGGCTGCGGGCAGCTTTACAACACAGCGCTCAACCGCTGTGCCACCAGGGGAGACCCAGCTCAGGTTAATTTAAATTTATATATTTTTAATCCTTTCTTTAATATTTTCAAATATTTTGGGTCTCCCCGGTGGCGCAGCGGTTGAGCGCTGGGCTGCGAAGCTGCCTGCAGCCTCTGCAACACCGGTTCAATGCCTGGCCACCAGGCGAGGGTCCCACAGGGCGCGCAGACCTCTCCTGCCGCCAGCTGCTCCCCTCAGCAGTGTACTTCCTCAGTCTGCCTGTTCTGCTCTCCGCTCTGGCTCTGGTGAATTCTCTCACCCTCCCATGCTTCTGACTGTACCCAGTGCTTGTATAAATAAATACATAAATCTTAAAAAAAATATTTTTAAAAGATTTTTAGCTAATTAATATGCATCATTTCCTCATTATAGTCATATTTTAAGCTGCTAAGTAATTAGAAAAGATATTCACATAAGTAAATAATACATGAAAAATGGTAAACAATCCTTTTAACAATAAATTTAGAAAGAGTGAATATAATAAAGTATCATTAAATCAAATGAAGGGGGATAATTTTATATATGAATATGATAAAATAAATCTGAAAATAAGCTTTTTGACTTCAAATATTTAAAAAAATCAAACTAACTAATCTTTTAAGATTGAAGAAACAGAAAATTCCTGTGAGCCATATACAGTGTGGGAACCAAGGATACCTGAATTTAAAAAAGAAAGTAAACTTTAATAAAATACAACTATCTAATTAATTGCATTTGCAAATATTGCTAAACTAGACACTATCTGGTGCTGTTGAAAATTATATACAGTATTTATTCTCTTTTACAGAATTCTAATATTGGAAATTAATCCAAATAAAAGGAAAACTGAAAAAGGAAATTAAAAATATTTGTATTACAATGGGAAAAGATTTATTTATTTATTTTTTAAAGATTTATTTATTTATACAAGAACCGGGGTACAGGCCAGATGTACGGGAGGGTGAGAGGATTCACCAGAGAGAGAGTGGGGAGCAGAACAGGCAGACTGACTGAAATACACTGCTGAAGGGAGCAGCGGGAGAGACAGGAGAGGTCTGCTGCGCTATGTGGGATTCTTGCGGGCAGGCTGGGATAGAATTGGCACTGCAGAGGCTGCGGACAACTTCACACTGTGGCGCTCAACCACTGCGCTACCAGGGAGGCCCACTATGGGAAAAGATTTAAATGATTTTGTAACTCAGTATGAAATGATAGATATGAAAACTTGATCAGAGTAAAAAATATATGACTATTTATAAAGGCTTTTATTTTTTTTTAATGTAAAAACAGTAAGGGCAAAAATTATAATGACCAAAATTGCAGTGGGAGGAAGCAAGGGTGAACCCTACAAGGGAGTAGTCTTGTGATTGTGGGTGTCCCCAAGCTCACTTATCAACCCAGGAGAGAAAATCAGGTACCCACAATAAGAGAAGACAGGTATGAAAATGCTGGAGTTTGGATCAGCTTCCAGTTAGACCCAGCATAGACAAAAGAGAGCTTTACTACCAGGTGGGGGGACAGTGTTTGTAGTGGCAAAGAGAAAAAAAGGCTGAGGGTTACAAAAAGGGCAAAAATGAGGTCAATCCACAATATAGAGGTATAAATTCCAGGTCTCAGACAAAATCTTAAAATCTGAATGGTGTGGTGGGACTTGTGAAGTGCTTAAAGCAAGTTCCTAAAGTGCCACCAACTTTTATCTTTGACTGGCAGGGCTAAAAATAACCCTGGGTGTTGTATAAAACAATTTGTTTTGCCAGGAAAGTCTTCTAAAATGTGGCAGAGGCCTGGATCAAGAAGATGTGATATATACACACAATGGAATACTACTCAGCAGTCAAAAAGATAAACTCATGCCATTCGCAGCAGCATGACTGGAACTGGAAGGGAAAGGGATTATGCTTAGTGAAATAAGTCAGAAGGAAAAAGAAAAATATCAGAGGTTTCACTTATAGGAGGAATTCAGAGAAACCAATGAAAGGATAGGGAAAAAAAAGACAAAACTAGCAGACAAACTGTAAATTGGAGACATACAACAGGGGAGGAGGTAGGAGAGGGATCAAAACAGGTGAGGGAGAGCACAAGAGACTGGTGATAGTTCATGGGTGACTTGGTGGTGGGAATTTTATGGGGATTACACCTGAGAGAAGAAATCAAACACTGAACAAAAGCGAATAATGATTTTAAAAATATATATATTTTATATACATAGATTTATATAAATAGCATATATACATATGCCAGCACATGGCATATGTACATGCATATACATATATGCATGTGTATATAAATGCATATTTGTGTGTGTATTTACACATACATGTATGCATATGCATATACGCACATGCATTCACAATAAATATACACCTACATATATGCACAAAAATATACATATATGCACACATAAATTTGTATATGTTTATATATGTTTATGTAAATATGCATGCATATGTATATAAATGTATATTTATATAAATATGTATATATAAATAAATAATAAATAAAATGTGACAGCTGCTATAAAAGCTTTTAACTGACTCACTTGCCCAAGATTATAGGCAGGAAAAGAGACCTAGTTTGAGAAGAGAAAAAGCAGGGTGCCAGCACTTTTCCCAAGGGAGTGAAGAGTGACTTTACCAAAAGATAGGAGAGGAGACTTTGAAAAGAAGCCAGGGATTCACCCTTGTTGACTATGGATGATTGAGAGACTGTCCCCACACTGTAAGACCCACAGAGGAGTGACCTCAGCCAGCTCCCATCAGTTCATAGAGACAATCTTAGACAGATGCCCAACTCCAGTACTTTTCCAGAGAAAGGGAGTGAAGCCTGCACTTCCCAATATCAGAGAAGGAAGGAACATGAAACAAAAGATCTTATTTCTTGTTGATGCTGGGTATAGTCTCATGCTGGACACATGATGTCTGCAGTGTGTGTGTGTGCGCGCGCGTGTGCATGTGTGTGTGCGTGTGTGTGTTGGAGGAGTGATCCTGGATCTCTCTGAGAAAGAATTTGACAAAGTTTTAGTTCACCAGCACTTGGCAAGTTCATTAAAGAAAAGATGCTTATGTAAACACGAAAGAGTAGTCTTCAAGAACAAGGGCTGCATTTTTAAAAGGGCAAGGGATAATCATACATACTGTCCTTTGGTGGAATATATCACTTTATGGAACTTTCCACTTTAGGTTGGGTAGGTTTCTCTGTAAAGACTGTAAATTCTCTTATGTAGGTTTTCTAAATTCCTGCTATGAGTGAGACCATCGGTATTTTTCTTTTTCTTTCTGGCGTATTTCGCTGAGCATGATCCCTTCCAGCTCCATCCATGTTGCTGCAAATTGCCTGCAAGTATAAACCAGACCACTGGGGGAGTGGGAGAGAAGGGAGTAGGATCAAAACAAGAGGGGGTGGGAATTGTATGGGGACTATAACCAAGATGAAAATGCATATATTGTGCAAAAATGAAAAATGATGTAAAATATATAAAAAATAAAATAAAAATGCTAAAAAAAAAAAGACTGTAAATTCTCTTTACTCCTAACTCCAGTTCTCTGGCTAGCAGAACTTCCACAGCTAGTTAATCATTCATCACTAATTAGCCCTACACTACTTATGGCTTTTGTCTTGCAAATCTTCCACCTTAACATTTTTGTTCTAACCTCCATCCCTATTGTGATTTCTATTGTGAAAACAAACAAACAAACAAACAAACAAACAGCTACTCTGTGTGATTTGTCTACTTAAATGTGTCACTTGTTTTATCTCCCATATGTCACAAGATCTAAATACATTAAAAAGCAAGTAAAACCATGCAAGATCCATGACTTTTCAGCATCTTCAGAGACACAGAACACCATAACCTTCAAATTTTCTGTGAATAGAGAAAAGATATTCTAACCAAGCTCTTTCTGAAGCCTAATGCTGAATGCCCATGGTGCAGGCTAAGGTAGTTAGTCTATGAAAAAAATGGAAGAACATGCAAATATATATATATATATATGTGTGTGTGTGTGTGTGTGTGTGTGTGTGTGTGCACGTGTGTGTGTGCGTGTGTGTGTGTATAAATTGGGAAAATAGAAAAGGGAAGAACAGAGGATAGAGATTAATTATAGACATAATTCACCCAGGAAGATGAAATAACAACAGCAATTCCAAAATAGCTTATGTGCTTTGGGACTTTTGTTCATTTCAATAGGAGGTATTAGAAATGTAAAACAGTACGTGACAAACTTGGAAAGGCATTTTTTTCCCCATTGAAGAAACAGATAATAAAGCAGAAGTGGAGTCTTTTAGAGGTGAGAGAAGTAAGTTAGAACAATTTGGAGGAGTTGAAGATCTTACAGAAAAGAAAGAGTAAACAAACATATTTTTGTCCTTCCCACTTTATTATCACTGTCCATAATAAATCTGCACAGAATACGGGAGAAATGACAGAAAGGCAGCTCTATAACTAGGAATCTTGACCAACAAATGGCACAAATTGAAAATCAAGAGTGCATCACTATTTTGGCTACACATAGTGGTAAATTTGAAAAATTTAAAGGTAACAGATGATTTACTAGCAGCATATAGCATCTGATGTCTGCAAATAGAAAAAGAGAACCAGAACACAATAATAAACATTGCAGTCATGAGAAATGGAATTAGAGCTCTAACCATAAAAATAAGGTTCATGTAGTTCTTCACATGGATTTTATTTAAAGTTTAAGAAATTTTGGTGGTGATTAAAATATTGTAGAGCCTCTAAAAAAGATGAAATGTCTCATTACTTTTGTGCATCTCACAAATCTTTACCAACATTTGATATTTAGGTCTACAAATTATAAGAAGATCTATCTGCAAATGAAGATGGAAAAGAGACTATCATAAGGTGAATACAATTTAAAGCTACCATGAGAAATAACAATAGAACTGACAAAATGCTTGACATGTTTTCTATCACATAAAAATAAAACAATTTTGAAATATATATATATATAATATAAATGTGGGTAACTCATTGAGTAGTACTTTTTTTTGGTTGGTTATAACATGACTAAAAGGGATGATTCTTGGACATTGATGGACAAGGGGGGACTGAGACAGGTCATACAAGCACCATCTAGTGATCAAATACAGCACCTGCCCTAGCCTGAAAGGGTCAGCAGGGGACATCAAAAAGTGCACAAAGAACATAACCAGAATATTGATTGAGTTTAGAGTATAATAAAGTACACAAAAATTAATAAAAATATATAAAACTACTTTATTAATAATGATATTCAATTATGTAAGAATTGATTAAAAAGAATTGACCATTTAGCATAGATACTAGGTATCTTGTGTAACTTATGATAAGACTGAAGAAAGGCCCAATCTAGAGATAATATTGAGCTAAATTAAGCAGCAGTAGAAGAGTTTCCTGTGTGGTTGCATCCAGAGCTCTATTATTCTTGACCTCTGCGCTCACCTGTCAGAGTTTCTCATAGGCAAGACAAGCCATTATTAGCCTGTGTATTTATTTCTCTTATCTTCTCTTCCGGACTCTAGTCCCATGCTATGGACTCTCAAAATTTTTAAATTCAATCTACTTTAATAACAGAGAACATCTACTCGTTCCCAGGATACAGATACGCACTCTTCAAAAGATCAGATATTTTCTTCTAAAAATCAGGTATTTATAATTTCTCAGATACTCATTCTATTTTTTTCAACATGTGTTTTTGAATTTTGAAGGAAATGATATTGAAAGAAATTAAAGGTATATAAAGAAAGATTGTTTATTCAATATGCAACTGTACATAGATATTTTCTTACAAATAGTACATATATATGCATATATATAGGATCTTCAACCAATGTGTTTCTGTAGTTTATCTATTTTATATTTTATATTTCTGTAGTCAATCAGTCTATTTCTATACTCTGTCATTTGGAAGAAAAGGGCATAAAGGTTTATCTTACAGAGTAGGCAAGAGGACAGAGAAAAGAGGACATGAGTAAAGATTGTTTAAAACAGAAATTTTAAGACAAGAATCAACTGTGAGTAAGCAAGCTATACATTGTTAAGTTATAAAAAATACAAGTTGAATATTATGAACTTGGCTCTATTATCTTCTAGTAAGAGTATTAAAAATATCTCACACTGATTACTGCCAAATTTTCAAAAATGCTATATTGAGGTAAAATGTTTATTAAGTTTCATCATAGTCAGGCTTTATCCAGTATATAAAACATTAACTTCAAAGATAATTTAAGTTTTATCATATTGAATGAATAAATCAAATAAGCAGTTATAGTATAACAAAGAGTAATAAGATATATCAAGGACGTCATAATAAAATGGGGATACAGCAATGTAAGAGGAGATATTTGAATGATGACAGGTAAAGACTAATGAGAAAAATTGAAAGAAGAGATTTTTATTTAAGGATCTGTGAGTTTTGAAAAGAGGTGAATATGAATAATTCCAAAAGGTAATATTATATTAACATAAAGTAGGAGGAAACCTTACTTGAAAAGGAAGAATTGGAATAAAACTTGCAGATTGGAGAAATACTTATGTTATATTGAAAAAGAAGTGTATCAGTGGAGTTATAGGAAAATTTGGGAAGGGGGAGAAAAAGAGACTGAGAAGGAGGCAGGAGCAGGGGAAGGTGAGGAGGGACCTAGATGCAGGCTGTGTAGATAAACTGATTCCATGGATGTCAGCACGGAAACATCATCTGTTGTATTTGTACTTATCAGTGAAAGTCAGTTTTATCACTTAGAAAAGATTGTGAATATATATTATTAAGAAATCTAGTAATGATTGCAATAGCAATTCAATAACTTTAAAAAAAAATCATTTTTCCTTAAATATTTTCAAGTTGGGATTACATCCAAATTACTAGGTCTTTGAATTCATCCTCAAGACTATTTCATTCAATATCATTTTTACTACTAATTTCACAATTTACACTCATTGAAAAATACACATTTTCTGTTCATTTCATCGTCTTTCTACCTTTCAGTAATGAGTGAAGCAATTTATTCTAATATACCACCTGACTATCCATCTCAGCCACCGGGATGTCAAGAATTTGAAATATATGAAAAAAAAGCTCTATCAGAATATTGGCGTGGTGGTATGTGTTTTCTGCATTATCTTTTTAAAAATTGCATTATAACCATAAAAATTATGTATTATTTTCCTCACATGTATGCATGTGCACTCAGACATGTAATTTAAATCTTTATCTTTTATAAAGCAGGGAAAATAAACACCTTTGAGAAGAGATTAAAACTTTTTCCCTATGAAGTTTAATACTTTTCTCTAAATTATAAACATTGAATCAATGTTTTTTGATTTATGAAAGATTTGTCAATTTAATTATGTAATTTACTTTTTTCTGTGATTTTAAAATAGCACCATATATGATAGTAATATTTAGGAATCAAAAGTGAGAAAATGTGCAGATGTTAATTTTTTTATATTTATTACAACTTGAGGATTATTTTTTTCTTATTTTCATGACATACTATTTGCCAAAATAAGGAATTCCAAGCATATCTTTTTAAATGTTGTTTCTATGTTTACACACATCACAATGCTTCATTTTGTTTTTTAAAAGATTTATTTATTTATACATACAAGAACTGGGGCACAGGGCAGAGGTGCTGGAGTGAGAGGATTCACCAGAGACAGAATGGGGAGCAGAACAGGCACATATACTGAAATACATTGCTGAGGGGAGCGGTGGGCAAGACAGGAGAGGTCTGCTGTGCCATGTGGGTCAGCTTTCTTGCCAGGGATCAAACTTGTGCTGCAGAGGCTGCGGATAACTTCATAGTGCTGAGGCTTGACCCCTGGGGCCACCTGGGAGGCCCTATAATGTTGTCAGTTTAGTGGAATAAAGGAATATATGAAATTTGGCTATTTTCCTATCACTGGAAATTACTTTCCTTATATTTTAGCTCTGTCTAATTTGTATTCATCAAATGTTGGAAATCCATATTTGGGATGATTAGGATTAATTTATTAGCTTTATTTTGTCTTATAGAAAATGGATATTCATGAGTGTCTAAGATGTGGTATTATTTTTTACTGGTGCCTCAATTGATTACATTCTAAATTTTTAGTAGTTGATTATTTCATTTTATTTATATAATTACCATGCAATTAATGAGGAAGTATTTTCTCCTGTTATCTACTGTATTCTTAACTAAAAAAAAAACTGTCTACATTAGAATCTGCATATAATGTACTCAGCAATTATTGATAGTTTCTTTAATTTTATTCCTACTGAATAATTCATCTTACTAGTACATATAATAACCAGTACACTTATACAGGAGCATTTATAAACTTAGCTTAATTACAACTTTATGCTTTCAGTTATTCACCCCAGGAGCAGGAAGCATTATCTTGAGCATTTCTTTTGTTCTCAGTCTTCATCAGCAAATCCTGCCAGCTTGTCCTTTAAATTATGAAAATTTTACCATTTGTAGATTATGTCCCATGCTGCCATCTCTTTTTCATATTTTCCCAATAGGTGCTCAACTGGTCTCTTTCATCCTGTACTCATACTCCTTCCACATCCACCTCTCTGCCTCATTCCATCTCTGTAGCAGCAAAGGGTGCTCAGGTGTTGCCTATTGAAATGTAAGCCCGATGGTCATTCCTCTTCTAGAGAGCTTCCAAGTTCATCAGAGCAAAAAAACTCAAACTCCACGACATCCAAAGTCTACAAGTTCTGATTCCTGTCGGGGACCTACATTTCTTGTTTTATTGTTCACTATAAAACCATGCTTTTTCAAATTATATACATATATATATATAATTTATATATATATGTATGTATAAAAATTCATGCATTTATCCTTTCAACAATACTATAGATTAGGCACTATTGATTGACACTGTTCTGAAGATGACGAAAATATGGCAAAAGAAATTAAATTGCTCAAATCATGCAGCTGGTAAGTGACCTGGATGCTACTTCCTTTGTTTTCAACCTCATTGCTATACTAACGACTAGTCATGACCACAGATCATTCACATTCACAAGTTTAATCCCTCATCCATTATTTTTGTCTCTCATTGTCCGTCTTTAATGTTATGAATTTTGATTTTGAATTGATTTTTAATAGGCTCTCAAGCTAGAGAAATGATCAACTCCCCAAATGACTACCTTTTTTTTTTTTTAAAGATTTATTTATTGATTTATACAAGCACTGGGTACAGTCAGAAGTGCAGGAGGGTGAGAGAATTCACCAGAGCCAGAGCGGAGAAGAGAACAGGCAGACTGAGGAAGTACACTGCTGAGGGGAGCAGCAGGCAGCAGGAGAGGTCTGCGCGCCATGTGGGACCCTCGCCTGGCGGCCAGGGATTGAACCGGCGCTGCAGAGGCTGCGGGCAGCTTTGCAACCCAGCGCTCAACCATTTCTTAATACAGGAGTGTTCTGGGTACTGAAATGAATTTGATATTTTAGTTACACTTTCCATGAGGAAGGTCCATGTGTTGCAATTCAATGAACTCACATAGCAAACATCTGTTTCTGCTCCTGAAACATCCATCTCTGAACAGAGACCTCTCTGAACAATGTTAATTCATAACTTTGATTAGTTTCCTGATTTTTACAGATATTATTGACATGGTAGTTAATGACAGGCTTAGTGCCCACTTCTTCAACATTTTTTCTACTTTTCGATAATAAGCTCTGTGTAAAAGTAAGATGGTGTGCCTAATCAGATATAGGGTAATGACAACACCAGTATGACGGTAGAAATGGAAGCGAACTCTAATCTGCCCAATAAATACAGCTTATGCTGATCACTGATAAAAATGGCCAGGGACCAATTTTCCTTAGAGACACATATGAGCAAAACAAAGTGAATTAAATATTTGCAAAGGAACTCCAACTTTATATTTGTACTAGTGGGAGGTTACATACCAATAATAGTAATCTGTCTCCAAATTGTCTTCTTTTTTCCTTTGTCCATTTCTTTTGCAGGATAAATGTTTTCTCAAAACCCCAATTCAGCACATCTTGAAATTTAAGAAACATCATATTCCCTAGTCACTATTCTACTTGAAAGTGTAGCTGAGCTTTTTATTATGTAGATTAAGTTTGCTTTTTGCTGTATTTTGACTTTTTTTAAGATTTATTTATTTATACAAGAACCAGGGTATAGGTCAGATGTGTGGGAGGGTGAGAGGATTCACCAGAGATAGAGTGGGAAACAGAAAAGGCAGATTGACTGAGGGGAGCAGCGGGCAAGTCAGGGGAGGTCTGCCGTGCCATGTAGGTTGCTCTGCTGCCGGCGGAGATCAAACCTGCACTGCAGAAGGCTGAGGTGTACAGCTTCACAGTGCTGTGCTCAACCACCTATGCCACCAGGGAGGCCCTATTTTGACTTTTAAAAGTAGCTACCTACTATTTAAAATAAAATGATAGAAATCAACAACTCAAACTGGACAAAAGAAAGCATTCTCTAGATACAGGGAAAGAGAGAAAACATAATCTGAGTTGTAAAGGAAAACATACGCTTCATTTGGGAGTTGAAGGGACAAAGGGGGAGGAGGAACCAATTTGTATATATGCTCGCCATGTGATCACTGAAATCTTTTACAATTTTGATGTTTGAAATAAAAGATGTGACATTCAGCTAGATGATTACAGATTGGACAGGGCCATTGTTTTTCACTGATTCCACTTTGATAAGTGGGTTTAGTGATATTTTGGAGGCTCCAGAGAATGAAAATGCAAGAAATCCACATTACTGTAGTTTAAGGAAGGGAGATAATAGTTTTAGGTTTTGGTGCAAAGTTATACAAGATCTAAAAGGTTAAATCATGAGTAAATTCATAATGACCATCATTTATTTGCTAATTTGTGTCTACTGACAAGTCTGTGGAATGAGATATTTTGCTCAGAGACCAAGTTTTTCTTGACAGCATTTCCAGTTTATGACTTTTATACATTTCATCTCTCTGCTACAATATTCCATGTTTTTTAAAAGATTTATTTATTTATGCATACAAGAGTTGGGGTACAGGCCAGAGGTGCAGGGAGTGAGAGGATTCACCAGAGACAGAGTGGGGAGCAGAACAGGCAGATCTACTGAAATACACTGGTGAGGGGGGTTGTCTGTTGTGCCATGTGGGTTGCTCCCTGGGCGGCTGAGGGATCAGACTCATGCTGCAGTGGCTGCAGACAGCTTCATAGGTTGAGTCTTAATGCCTTGCACCACCAGGGAGGCCCAATAATCCATGTGTTTTGGTGTGAACTGTTTTGCAGTTTACTGCACTGCAAAGGGAATCTGAACTCTGACAAACATTTAGGCTGATGGCACAAGGTATGTTTATCTCTTTCCTAGATCTTCCTCCTCCACCTTTATGGAAAATCACTGCAGTGATTCTGGGGATCATTTGCCTGGTGCTTCTTTTGTCTATTGGACTCTTAGCTCCAAAGTGTAAGTCACTATGTAACACAGAAATATGCTATTTTTTCTACCCACATAGTGAACTCTATTGAGAATAGTGTAGTCTTGACCCACTCTATTACTTGAGCAAATATAAAATTCTCTGCCAAGACTGAAAATTATTTATCACATTATTTATCATATTATTAATATTTCTCATGACATACTTATTGGTTATTTGTTCTTATGTTTGCTTTACCAAGAAAAACTCATATTGCTCATACTGATGCAAACAGAATTTCCTTCAGTTGCTGTATAATCTTTTCCATATCTATTGTTTGATTTTTATATTTAAGTCTTTACTACATTGAGTTCATTAATTATTTTCTTATAAGTACAGTGTTGGGCACACAGGAATGTCCAATTATCTTTCTCTTTGAAGTTAAAAAATGATCTTTCTGAATTCTCTTTAGGGAATCAGAACTCAGCACATCCAGGAAATATCTCCTGCTACATGGAAGCAAATAAAGCAGGTAATTTGGATGTCCTTAATGGTAATTTTTATTTCAGGTGAGAGGCGAGTGTTCACTTTGTCTCATTTATTTTGCTTGACACATACAGCAGAATACATGTAGTTAGAAATGAGTGAAATCTACTCATAGAACTGAGTCTTTCCCAGGTACTCATATGTATTGTTAAAAACAAAATTAACAAATATAAATATCTAATTGCCTTTATTATATGATTCATGGATTAGACAACATCCTGCCCAGTAAGCAAAAAGGATCTTCAAGGGTTTACACAAAATGCAGGGTTTGTAAAAAAGATAGATGATTGGACAAGGTTGTGAGTAAAAGGTAAGCAAGATTATTTCAGGCAAAGCCTCCTTCCATTGGGGGAATAAAGGAGGTCTCATCATGACGAAGACTCAATTTAAGTTATGTTTCTTTAATCAATTTTTTTTCCTGTTTAGTATAGGATCTGGCACTCAGGAATGTCTATTTTTATCTTTGAGTTTGTAAATGATCTTTCTGAATTCTCCTCAGTGACTCAGAACTCATTTAATGAGGAAGGACATCCAGGAAGTATCTCCTATGACAAGGAAGCAAATAAAAGAGGTAACCTTAGAAGTCTCTAGTCATAATTTTATTTTCAGAAGGAAAGAGAGAATTCACTTTCTATCAGCTATTTTGCTTGATATAGCTAACAGTATAGTTGTAAATAGATATGAAATATTTTTAGTAAGAATGAGGGTGGGATAAGGTTATTACAAAAAATGAAAAATTATTTCAGACAAAGCTAACTTCCCTCAGGGTAGGACAATCTGTTTCATCATGCAGATGACCTCACCAGTACTGAGCAGGAGACTCCAGATTTGATAGGTTTAGAGTTGCACTTTGGGGAAAGCAGGAAATTATAAGGGTGAGGTTTTTTATTTTTAATTTTGAGATTTTCTTTTTTTTTAAAGATTTATTTATGCATGCATGTAAGAACTAGGGTGCAGGCCAGAGGTGTGTGTGTGGGGGTAAGAGGATTCACCAGATACAGAGCAGGGAACAGAACAGGCAGACTGACTGAAATACACTTCTGAGTGGAGCAACAGATGAGACAGGAGAGGTCTGCTGCACCATGTGGGTAGCAACGTGGCTGGCCCAGGATCAAACTTGTGCTGCAGAGGCTGCAGATAGCTTCACAGTGCTGTGCTTAACCCCTTGTGCCACCAGGGAGGCCCAAGGGTGAGATTTTAAAGTCTTGCTGGGATCCTACATGCAGGATCCATTTAGGGCCTATTGTTTTTTCTTTAAACATATCTATCTGTCTGTCTATCTACCTGCTTATCTACCTATTACACTGTGGATATGTTTCTTGACATATTTCTAATAATATGATTTAAAACATTGTTTTTCCTATGCATTCTTATGAATCTTGAAGGCCAACATGTTTTTAATGCATTGGATAATGATGATGACTTTTATTACATTTTAAAAGGACAGGTGTATTAAGGAAAAGGAGAAAGAAGAGAATGGCACCTGCATATTCACAACTGAGCGGAGAGCTGCCAGAGCTAGTTTTGCCACAATGTGATGATTTACTAATATAAAGTAAATCTAATGTTAAATTTAAGTACATACAAATTAAAGTAAAAGAAGGATGTCTGTCTGTTAAGCTTAGATGCTATGTAATCTTACTGGATATGTTTTGCATTGATGGAAGACATTCAGCTATATTTATCTTTTTTAATAGATTGGAATTATCCTGCTTGTTCTATGGACTGGCATCAGAGTGGAAACAACTGCTACTTCTTATCAAGAAGCAAGAATCTTTGGAAACACTGTCCCAGCTATTGCACTGGTTTAATTTCAAACTTTCTTAAAATGGATACTGCAAGAGAGAGGGTAAGGATAAGATTTTTTTTCTTAAATTTTAGTGACGTTTGTTTCAGATAATTTAAAAAAGACAGCAATCAATCTACACTTATATTACTGTAAAGCTTCTTCTCTATGAC
Source organism: Talpa europaea (assembly GCF_964194135.1). Lineage (NCBI taxonomy): Eukaryota > Metazoa > Chordata > Mammalia > Eulipotyphla > Talpidae > Talpa > Talpa europaea. Next base: position 66,607,943 of record NC_140083.1, on the reverse strand, counting down.
AGTTGCAGAAATCCTTGCAATTTTACTGCAGTTTTTTTGTTTAATTAATTAATTAATTTATTTATTTATTTATACAAGCACTGGATACAGTCAAAAGCATGGGAGGGTGAGAGAATTCACCAGAGCCAGAGCGGAGAGCAGAACAGGCAGAGTGAGGAAGTACACTGCTGAGGGGAGCAGGGGGTGGCAGGAGAGGTCTGCGCGCCATGTGGGACCCTTGCCTTGCAGCTGGGGATCGAACAGGCGCTGCAGAGGCTGCGGGCAGCTTTGCAACTCAGTGCTCAACCTCTGCGCCACCGGGGAGACCCTTTACTGCAATTTCGAATGTTAACTTTAATACTTCAGTTTTTACCTCAGCACTGAAGATAAAGTAAAATGATCTATTTATTAATTTTTAAAGATTATTTATTTATGCATACAAGAACTGGGTACAGGCCAGAGGTGCAGAGGTGAGAGGATTCACCAGAGACAGAGTGGGGAACAGAACAGGCAGATTGACTGAAATACCCTGTGGAGGGGCGCAGCGAGTGAGACAGGAGAGGTCTGCTATGCTATGTGTGTTAGCTCCCTGGCTGGGGATTGAACTCGAACTCTTGCTGCAGTGGCTGTGACAGCTTCATAGGTTGGTTCTTAAACACTTGTGCCACCAGGGAGGCCCTATTATTAATTTTTATTATTTTTATTTTTTTTAAAGATTTATTTATTTATGCATACAAGAATGGGGGTACAGGCCAGAGGTGTGGGGGTTGAGAGGATTCACCACAGACAGAGTGGGGAACAGAACAGGCAGATTGACTGAAATACACTGCTGAGGGGAGCAGTGAGCGAGTCAGGAGAGGTCTGCAGCGCCATGTGGGTAGCTCCCTGGCTGGGGATCGAACCTGTGGTGCAGTGGCTGCGGTAAGCTTCATAGGTTGCATCTTAACCCTTGTGCCACCAGGGAGGCCCCTTTATTATTAATTTTTAATCTGACTCTTACCTTTTATCCCTACCTCCTCTGCCACAAAGGATGCTCCAGCCCCGCTCTAGAGCAGCCTGCCCTGGGCTCACAGTCATGAACTTCTTTACATGCATAAAGTACCCTGTGCTCCTTCATGACTTTGTTTCTCACATTGTTGTTTCAGGTGCCTGTGACACATTTTATCTCCTCCACCTCTCACCCCCAAATCTCTTCTTTTGGTTAATGCATCTTCCTTAAAAAATATTTTAACTTATTAGTCCCTTTGAAAAATATTCAGGGCTTGGGGCCTCCCTGGTGGTGCAGGGGTTAAAGTCTCAGCACTATCAAGCTATTGCCAGCCACTACTGCCAGAGTTTGATCCCTGGCCTGAGTTTGATCCCTAGCCAGGGAGATAACCCACTTGGTGCAGCAGACCTCTCCTGTCTAGCCTGCTGCTCCCCTTGGCAGTGTACTTCAGTCAATCAGCCTGTTCTGTTCCCCACTCTGTCTCTGGTGAATCCTATCCCCCTCACCCCCATCCCACCTATGGCCTATATCCTAGCTCCTGTATGCATATTAAAAATAAATGAATAAAGAAATAAAGAAATAAAAGCAGTCAAAAATGAAAAATAGTTAGGACTTAACATTATATATCTAAACCCCTGGTATTTCTTTTTCTTTTCCCCCACATTTCTAATCTTGTAACATGGATTGCTAATTATTATGTAGATGAATGAATGTTGTTCTATGATTCTCAGTGCCTACCTACTCTAAGTGACTGTAGCTATAAAGCTCTCTGCTCATTGTTTTTCCTGCTCATATTTATAACCTATAACCAAATAAAATGACTGCAATATAATGTAAACTAAAAAATAAATTGTTCATGAATGAAGGAATCACTAGCAGTTGGATTTCAATCATATGGCTTAAAGACCTAAGGTTTTTGCTTTATTTAGTAGCTTGTTTCTCTAGAATAGAACAGAAGTCTGAAAGTTTCATTTCTAATTGATTTTTCCACTCTGCAGGATTTTGTAATGAAGTTGTCAAAGATACAATGTGACGTATTTGAAATGAAGTTTTTCATCAGTGTATACTACAACAGTACACAATTAAAATGGGTTTGGCTCGATGGTACAGATTTTACCCTGGACAAGTAAGTCTGTTGTTTTTTTTTTAATTCCAGAATAGAAACCGTTTTTTTTTTTTTTTTACCCAAATCTAAAAACTCACTGTGTGTATGGAAGATATTAGATTAAATAATAGATTTGGTCATAATAAATCAACCAGGAAAAGACAGGAATTAAATGGGCACTATGATCATACATCTCAAGGCAATATGCAAATATTTTCAACAAGGTGTAAATACTACTGTGGACTTCTTCATGAATTGTGAAATCAGACCATTAATAACTTAAATGTGGTGGTGGAAAGATGAAACTGCTGATTAGCAGTGATAAAATTAGCAAAAGTAAATGACTTCAATATAAAATTCTTCTGAGAAATCAGTCAAAAATTCTTTTAAAGCTTTCCTAGAAGAGTGGTAACATATCTGACATCAACCATCTTATCAGATTATGCATGCATTAGTGGCTGAGGAGTTGACAGGAGGCAATCATTCTGAAAAAAATCTCCTAACGAGTATCTTCATATTCGGGGCCCATGTACCTACTCTGTTGTAATTATTGCACAGACAGTTCCTGACTTACAATGACTTGACTTAACTTTTCTCCATTTTTCTATGGTGTGACAATCATATGTGTTTGGTACAAACTGTTCTTTGAATGCAGATCTATGCTTGGCTTATGACATTGGTAAGAGGCACTGATGATGTGGGCAGCAGAGTAAGTCACTGCTCCTAGCCAGACAGGCCAGCCAAAGGATCACCACACACACCCCTTAGACTCATTTTCATTTTCAGTATTGTTAACAAATTGCATGAGATATTCAACACGTTATAGAAGAGGCTGTGTTAGATGATTTGTGCAACTGCTAATGTAAGTGCTCTCAACATATTTAAGGGAGGAGAGTTTAAGTGATGATGTTTAAGAGGTTACAGGTATTAAATGGATTTCAATTTAAGATATTTTCAATTTATGATGGCTGTGGCTAAGCTGAGAACAATTTGTGTAGTTAATACATTTATGAAATAGTGAAAATTGTGCAGTAAAAACAATTCATTTTGAAAAACAAAAAAAGCTACTCTGATGAGTTGTTTTTCAAGATTATGTCTGTCCTGTCTACAACTCCAATTTAAAATTTATTTTAATTAATTAATTCAATAAACACATTTATATACATAGCCAAATACATTATAAAAACACATTTGTATCAGTCAATATAATGAACCTTTCCATTCTGTCATTTACAAACTAAGATTCTGAGTCACTCTATCATTTAAAGCTCCCTTCCTGTTTAGGTTTCATGATTTGTGCTTTATAATTGATACTTTCGTATAGCCCTAATAACTATTTCTTGATTTTTCATTTCATTTATTGCAAACCCATTCCTATATCTATGTGGTTCTCCATGTGATCAGGCGGATCAAAATTCAACATTTAATGGTAATTATTTTATCTTCCAGGCTTCCAATTCCTGGACATGAAAATGCTGGTAATAAATGTGCACATATAAAATATGGCGAGATAACTACTGATAATTGTCAAATTAAGGGCTATTGTATCTGTAAGAAGAAAATATATTCAAATCACATAAATACATGAAAAGAAAAGAAAGTGAACATCTAACTATGGTGATGACTTCAAATCTATGGATTATTTAATTAGCTAAAAATTGATGTAATTATACATTGATGTCCATATATATTTTTAAATTTATTTCATGATATCTAACAGTAAAACTACAATAAAACTATATCAATAACATAGGAAATAATACATTATACATTGATGTCCATATATATTTTTAAGTTTATTTCATGATATCTAACAGTAAAACTACAATAAAAACTGTATCATTAACATAGGAAATAATACAGTATACACTGATGTCCATATATATTTTTAAGTTTATTTCATAATATCTAACAGTAAAACTACCATGAAACTATATCAATAACATAAGAAATAATACAAGGGAAAGGGATGTGAAGGAAAATTATTGAGATAAAAATATTAAGTAAAACCCTCCATTTTGGGACAGAGGTATTGTATAAATCTTATTTTGAAATTTTCCATTCTTCTAATTATTTTAAAGTAAATAGTCACTGTAGTGCACACTCATGTTGATGGTTATATACAACATCACTTTCCTTTGTCTCATTAGGTCATCTATGGGAGTAGTGAATGGTCAAGGTCAGAAGATAAAGTGCCTAAATGTCAAGGGAAAACTTTTTTTTTAAGATTTATTTATACAAGAACCGGGGTACAGACCAGATGCGCAGGAGGGTAAAAGGATTCACCAGAGACAGAGCGGGGAACAGAGCAGGCAGACTGACCGAAATCCACTGCTGAGAGGAGCAGCGGGCAGGCAGGAGAGGTCTGGCGCGCCTTGTGGGACCCTTGCCAGGCGGCTGGGATCGAACCGGCGCTGCAGAGGCTGTGGACACCTTCACAGGGCTGCACTCAACTGCCTGCACCACCAAAGGAGGCCCAAGGGAAAACACATTTTGAGAAGACAAGATAATTGTTAAAGATGGTTCTAAAGAGGCAGGGAATATATGAACTTTGTAAGCCACACTTGGCACAGTTTGAATATGCATTGTCTGCAGCATAGTGGGAAAAATGAGCAGAATTTACTTTATTCCCAAACAAGAAATTATCTTGCATTGGTCAGCCACTGAGTTCTAAGTTCTAGAGACACAGTTTCACAAATCATAGAGCTGTGTCTGCTTTCACAGGGCTTGCAAACTACAGGTAGGACTGACATAAGTAAACGCATTAATAATACACAATGGAAATAAAATCAGTTCTTAGATATGGAGGAGAGAGAGTTATTAGATTACAGTAAAATCCATCTTTTTTTTTTTTATAGAGGCATGTTTTATTTATTTATTTGTTTGTTTGTTTATAATGCACTGGGTACAGTCAGATGTGCAGGAGGGTGAGAGAATTCACCAGAGCCAGAGTGGGGAGCAGAGCAGGCAAAAGAACCGAAGTACACTGCTGAGGGGAGCAGCGGGCGGCAGGAGAGGTCTGCACGCCATGTGGGACCCTCCTCCGGTGGCCAGGGAGCAGCCGGGGATCGAACTGCACTGTAGAGGCCGCGGGCAGCTTCGCAACCCAGCGCTCAACTGCTGCGCCACCAGGGAGGCCCTTAAAACCCATCTTGATGGAAAACTTAGTGAAGACCTTCCTGATATATTTATGGAGAAGTCTGAGAAATGAATAATTTTACTTTTGAAAGTGCCCAGGGATCTAGGGGTAAGTGTATTTCAGAAATAACAACAACATGCAAGCAGCAAATGCTCCTGTGTGGAATGAAAATCAGTGAATCGGGTGCTAGTGTTGGGGTGGTAGAGAGTGTCTGATACCATCCTGGAAAGAATGGAAAGAAACAGAAAATACAAGGCTGGGGACTGTGAGAAAGACTTTGACATCTTCAGGTTACTGTCAATCCACATGATCCATAATAGAAAGACGGACTCTACAAACACATCTTTCTTTTATATTGTATTTGTTTGTACTTAAATGTCTATACACGCATTGGCAATCTGACACCAGAGACAAGGGGCCTCAGATAATAGCAATAGATCTAATTGTTATTAGATACCTAAGAAACAAAACTTCTTTAAAATAGATAAGATAAAATTTCTAGGTTTACGATAAAGTCAATTAATAGAACACACTTAAACATTTAAGTAAATATTTCAGAAAAATCAAACTTTTACAATTTATCGATTCTGTAGGCCTGATAGTAAAGGTTGCCTATAAAAAGGAGCATCAGCCTTTGACATACACCTTCTACCCAAATTATTAAATGTCAAGATTAAAGCATTATCATATTTTATTTGTCTTCCTCTATCATTTATCCATCCATTCATCCATCAATCATCTGTCTATCCACCTACCTATCTTGCTGGTGAGAGCTTGGGAATGTGCAAATCAATTGGCACTCACTGAATGACAGTTTATTACAAAAGTTAGAAGTTGAGTTTTCTAAACTGGCAGTTTTTATTGATCTGACAATTCTTGAGGATGCCATTCACAATGAAGAAAACCAGTGACATTTAAATAAAGTTCAAAAAACTGAAACAGAAGTATTATAAGCCATTGTTACTACAATAAATATTTTAAAATGGGGGCCTCCTCTGGTAGCACAGGCAGTTGAGCACGGCGCTATGAAGCTGTCCGCAGTCTCTGCAGCCCCCGTTCGATCCTGTCCAGCCAGTGAGGGTCCCACATGGCAGAACAGACCTCTCCTGTCTTGCCTGCTGCTCTCCTCAGCAGTGTGTGTCAGTCAATCTGCCTGTCCTGTTCTCCGCTCTGTCTCTGGTGAATCCTCTCACCCTCCCGTGCATCTGGCCTGTATCCCTGTTCTTGTATAAATAAATAAATAAATCTTAAAAAAATTGAAATAGGAGATACAATGTCAGCTTCATGGCAGAGGAAGACACTATCATCATTTGCCCCATGTGAGCTAGATTGTTGTTACTATGTTGGAAGCATAACATCTCCCCCTTCAGGTGCAATCACCATAGCGCACCTAAGCACACACATTACCCACTGTGCTCTCTCCTTATCCTGTTCTCGCCCCTCCTTCTCCTCCTCTGGAGCCTCAGTTACACAGTCAGCACCATGGTTTGAATTTAATGTTTGTCTTTGCCTAAGAACATTTGTCCTCAACTGTGACTCCACTGCTTAGTATGTGAGAACGTAGTAGAGACCCATGTGTGTGTGATCTAAAGTCTGTGCTCCAAGCAAAATTAGTGGGCTATCACACAAACCCAGAGGTCTGAGGAAGAAGGCAACGAGAGAGTGTATGAACAGTTAAGAGTCAAACCTAGCTCATAGGTAGGAGGTATAGCATAGTGTAGGGGCAGGATGGGCACTGAGCAGATTTCCTAATCCAGCAGATGGGTAAAGGAGAGTCTTGGAGCCTTCGGTGGGTTTTTTTAGGCTTCTCTATTGAGCTTTACAGGTAGTGTGGCAAACGGGTATACAGCAGGTAGGGGTGCCAGGGGGCCAGAAGGCCTCCAAGCCCCTGCGTCTTTGCTGTGGGGTTCTCTAGCTTCTTACGCCCCTTCTCTCTCCTGCCTCTACTTTTCTTCTTCTCTTGGGGACTATCTCAATACTCCTCCCACGGCCCACAGATGTAAATAAGACAGCTTTCAACAATGTAACAACTTCAGGTGCCCCATCAGGCAGGGCAATCCTAAAGGTAGGAGGGTAGAAAAGCCTGAAAACCATTTACCCTACAATCCACCCCCTCAGGGTTTTCTGCCATACAGAGTGTGTGTGTGTAAAAAATATACAGTCTATACACATACACACACACAATTTTCCCTTAACAAACATAAACACAGCAGCCATGGCCCACAAAAGAAAATACAACTGAATAATAAATACAACAGGGCCTCCCCTGGTGGTGCAGGCGGTTGAGTGGCGTGCTGTGAAGCTGTCCGCAGCCTCCGCAACACAGGTTCGATCCCTACAGGCCAGCGAGGGTCCCGCATGGCGTGGCAGACCTCTCCTGTCTCACCCGCTGCTCCCCTCAGCAGCGTGTTTCAGTCAGTCTGTTCTGTCCCCTGCTCTGTCTCTGGTGAATCCTCTCACCCTCCCGCACATCTGGCTTGTACCCTGGTTCTTGTATAAATAAATACATAAATCTTTAAAAAAAATACAACAGAACATAAATCATTTCAGCCAGGATACCAACCCAGGGGCAAAAGACGATTATTGGCACCAGCAGATGATCTACCACTCCTGCTGCCGAAGGCACTGCTCATACAAGGGAGAAACCATCCAGCTGTGGTCTTGGCCACAAGCCACACCCGCATCCACCCCCAGGAAGCACTCACTCTTGGATTGACGATTCTGTACTTTGGGGGTAATCGCCCAATCCTCAGGGTGTCTGTCTGCTGTCACTCCAACACTGGGCTTTCATAGCCACCAGTGCGACACGCAGACCCCTGCACTCAGGCCAACCCCTTGCACAAGCACATGGGTTGGGGATCCGTAGGTACAAGCTCCACATGCAGCCTCTCTTGGGTCCCCTCTTTGGCTGTTGGCTCTACCACAAGCCATGTTCCCCACGCGTCCCTCAAGGATGGGTTCCTCAACAACTCACCCTCATGCAACCGTGAGCAGGGCATCACCCACAGGTGATTTTAAGAGACTCACTGGCCTTCCTTAGCATACTTAGGCTGCTTAGCAGCCGCTCAGGATTTCCCAATCTCAGCACCAGCTTTTGCCTTTCTAAGTTGACTTTTTTCCTCTGCCTGGCTGCTGGGCAGTACACAGGCTGCTTTTGGTCATCAAGGCCCACTGGTCACCCCCAGATTCCCATCTCCCGGGGTGTACAGACAATACCATCCTCCCCCAGGGTCCCCAAAACATAACATTACCCTGCCAAAGTTCCTCCACCTTCTGGTGGGATTGTAAGTCCAAGTCCATCAGTTTTTACTGCATTAGCACTGAGCGATCTCCAAATCGTGGTTCTTTTCTTCCCCTATGATTCTGCTGCCTCAGGGGTTGTGGACTGTTCTCGCAGGCTGTCTCCTCCTCCACTTGAGGTCTCCTCCCGCAGCTCCTGGACCTTGTCCTCCTCCTGTGCTCCTGTAGCATCTTCAGCTCTTTCCACAGCTCCTGGACTTTGGTCATTACCTGTGCTGCCACAGCACATCCAGCATTGTCACAGGCTCACAGTATGCTACTCCTCAATCCCTGTTGAGGTCTTCAGAGGGCTCCACACCCATCTGCATTGGGCCATCCTGCTGACTTATGCCAATGTAGGGGCAGGATGGGAACTGAGCATTTTTCCTAATCCAGCAGACGGGTAAAGGAGAGTCTTGGAGCCCTCGGTGGGTTTTTCAGGCTTCTTTATTGAGCTTTACATGTAGTGTGGCAAACAGGTACACAGCAGGAAGGGGTGCCAAGGGGCCAGGAGGCTGATAGGCCTCCAAGCCCCTGGCAAGTCTTCGCTGTGTGGCTCTCTAGCTTCTTTCGCCCCTTCTCTCTCCTGCCTGTACTTCTCTTCTTCTCTTGGGGACTATTTCAGTAATCCTCCCATGGCCCACAGAAGTAAACAAGACAGCTTGCAACAAATAACAATTGCTGGTGACCCATCAGGCAGGGCAATCCTAATGGTGGGAGGGCAGGAATGCCTGAAAAACATTTACCCTACACACAGTGATTAAACATGCCTGTAGGGTTCTCCCCACCCTCCCTGCCTAAGGCCCCTATAACAGGAGGTTGCCTCCCTCCCCTCCAACCACCCAAGCCCAACCTTGACAGAAAAGATAAACATAAAAGGAAAGCCACATTACCACAGACTGTATATAAGAGGAAAGATACTTAATTACTGTGAGAGAAGCCAATTTCCCAGACAGAGAGGCACATCATCAAATAATACAAAAAGAGAAAGTCAAATATCTGTAGATCAAACTTAAAAAAATAAAATTTGATGAATACCAGAAAAAGAATTCAAAATAGATGTCAGGAAGATAACAAATTCCAAGAAAACACTGATTTACAACTGAAATTCAGGAAGAAACTTAAGTAGAAGAAATTGAAATTTAAGAAGCAGAGATCAAAAGCATAAAAGAAAAACAGAACCATTGCTCCTGGATATGAAGATTCAATAAATGGAACAAAACTGCTAAAGAAAACATACAAAGAAGGATAGAACACAAAAAGAGTGAGGAGGAAAACAGAAATCTAGAAATAACTCAAGTGGTAGAGGAGAAAGGCTAAGATTTAGAAAATATGAGGCCATCTATAAGGAAATGAAACAGAAGAAAAATGGATATCTTAGAAGGTGAAGAGAGAAAAAATCAGAATTTTTTAAAAAAGAAATAATAGCTGAGAATGTCCCAAACCTGGGGAAGGAACTATCTACAAAAATTCATGAAGTCACTAGAACATATATTTATCTAACACTAGAGGCCCTCCACCAACACACATAATAAAAACTTGCCAAAGTTTAAACATAATGATATGCAGGTATCCAGAAAGAGCTAACATTCAAAAATATAAGCAAAGATAAATCTTCACAGTTTAGAATGTCATACAAAAGACTGATGTTGACATATATTATTTGATGTGATTTGTTTATTTACATTTATGAAAAGAAAATTTACTAGAATACATCCATAAAATATATTAAATTCAGTACCAAATATGAATTAAATCAAAGTATTCATTACAGTCTTTATCTTGCTGCCTTATAATTGCATATGGAGGTGCACAGACTCATTATTTTTATAATATTTCAAATATATGAAAATATGAGACAAATTGAAAAATTTCACAGTTCCCAAAGTTAGATAATTGTAATAAGATAGGAGTTACCATTCTTTTGGTGGGCCTTTACTGCTCACTTTTTCCACCAAAGAAACATCTAAGTAGGTTGTTTACAGATATAACGGTTTTTCGAGTGGCATTCATCATACAAAACTTTACCCTTTGCGCTGTATAATACGCAGTTCCCTGCATTTTCAGTGTGAGAGAGGGGAAATCTGTAATTAAAAATAAAAATGTTAACATATGGGAGAAGGGAATGAAAATGTTCAATGATATTTCTTACTAAATAGTATATCTTTTCAAAACATTTAATGAAACATTAAGATACTGATTCTCTGTGTTTTTTTTCAAAGATTCATTTATTTATTTATACAAGAACTGGGGTACAGGCCAGATGCCCGGGAGGGTGAAAGAATTCACCAGAGACAGAGCGGGGAACAGAACAGGCAGACTGATGAAATACACTGCTGAGGGGAGCAGCGGGTGAGAAAGGAGAGGTCTGCCACACCATGTGGGGACCCTCACCAGCCAGCCTGCTGGAATCGAACCTGCGCTGAAGAGGCTGCAGACAGCTTCACAGCGTTGCGCTCAACCACCTGCTCCACCAGGGGAGTCCCTGATTCACTGCTTTTTTAATTCAATGGCTACAGTCTTCACAATTTCAGAGTAGAATATTACTAAAATTCAGTTATTATCTCAATAATCTGATACATAGAGGTTAGGGATTCTTTGGCCTTTGTTATTAATGGTTTTGATATTTGATATACTTCTTCAATCTATATTAAAGATGCACTGACTAATGTAGTCTAGGGAAACAAGTCAGGGCTAAAAAAATCTGCCTCTGTATGATGCTAGAAATCCCATCTTTACGAATGAAAAAGGGAGTGAAGACTACAATTATATAAAAATAAGTACATGATATGGGAAACATGGGGGTTGGGGGAGTTGAGAAAATTGAACTCCAGAAAAATAAAGAAAATCAAGGACCCTATTTTCTCTGAAGAGCTCCGTGAACATGCCATCTGCACAGCCACACATCTTACATGGTCACAAGTTCACAAATTATATCAAAAGCAACTAAAATTGTTTTTCTGATCAATTTTCTGTGTTTCTATGCTCTAAAAAGAGGATCTTAGCTACAGTCTCTGATGAAATCCAAGAAAATGCTTAAAGACAGAAAAACCCTTGACTCAGAAACTTACAGTTTCTGGGAGACAACAGAGCCATTCAGCCACACCCAGGCATTTTGATTTGCGCTGTAGGTCACTCCAATCCAGTAAAAGTAAAAATTAAACTTTATAAAATCCTGCTTGGGTACAAAAACAAATGAACTTAATTTAAACCTAATCTGGACGACATTTTTTATAAATTAATGTCCAGCATTTGATTCAGCCTTTCATCAAACACATTGAAATCATTTGTAACATTTGGTTTAGGAGGTAGTTATGAGTCTCCTATGTCCTCACATATCAGGCCCACTCACTTATAAATAACAACACAAAATCTCACATGTAGACAAAAAGAAAAAAAATTATAGTGTTCGAATTTTCATGGAATATCCTTCACAGGAAACTGATCTTCAAACTGGTTCTATATCAATGTCTTAAGGGATAAATTGTGTGACTATAATCTTCACAACCTATATTCAGCAGAGATTCTACACGGGGCTAGAAAAATATTTTACTTTTTTTTTAATTGGACAATTTTTGTGATGATACATCACAAACTGATGACAAAATATTGAGAAATATACAATAAATTACAAAATCAGTCAAAGATCTAAAGATTATAAATATTTGGTTGGTTATTTGAAATAAAATAATCCTCTTATATCTTCTTTGAAATCTCTCTAAAATGTGTCTTGTATTCCATTTTAAATTTGCCTTGAATTTTATTCCAATAAACATACATCTTTGACAAATCTCATGTAGATTTTATAATGGTTATCTGAATTATAAGATACTATTAAATCATTAGCTTAACAAATAATTATCCAGTATGATCTAATACAAGTTGGAATCAAATTATTCAGCTTACTGAGATGGCACTTTTTCCTAGGTCTAAAAACATATAGGAAACCAGAATTAAATACATGCCAATTCATCTCTGTTGTCCATCTGAAGTAGGGTGGACTTCTGAGAAGCACAGATTTCACGACTTTCATTCCAAGTTTTGAATTCACTGGAAATGAAGTAACAGTTGCATTGATAGCCGACCCATCTTTCTTGGCAAGAACTGTATCTGGAGTCTAAGAGAAAAATAACATATTAACTGTTAATTGGAGATTGTTTTCAGCTTTCTTTACTAATTCAAAAATTAATTTTAATTTACTTTTTTCTACAAATTCTTTGAAAATCTATCTGAACATATATTTAAATATTCTAGATACAACTAAAAATGTTTTTCTGCTGAATCAGCTCTTTTGTCTGTATTCTACAAATAACTAAATCTAGGAATAAATTAGATCCTAGAGATATATTTTTATAAAGGTTTTATTTATTTCTCATAGAAGAACTGGGGTGCAGGCCCGAGGTGTGGGGGATGAGAAGATTCACCAAAGACAGAGTGGGGAGCAGAACAGATGGATCTACTGAAATCCACTGCTGAGGGGAGCAGCGGTGAGACAGGGCAAGTCTGATGCACGATGTGTGTCAGCTCCCTGGCAAGGGATCCAACTCAAGCCATCTCACTGAGACTTCCTGCTGGTAGCACTGAGATTTAACCCAGAGGCCACCAGGGAGGCCACAATCCTAGAGATCTTTAAAGGAAGAAAGTATTATAAGATATTTCTTGAATAATAAAATATATCATATGTTGGGAGAACTCTGATATATGTGCTGGTATTTGATCTTATAAAAGAAGATGCATAAAACAATTAGCTTGAAGTCTCATCCCAGTTTACACTGTTGTGTCCTGAACATTTATTATCCTCCTTTATGATGGTACTGATTTGTGGTAGGGACTCAAATCTTTGCAAAATGAGTGGTGCTGACATGTAATTACAAAGTGGGGGATCATGCAGGGATGGGAAACAAGAAAATGATAGAAAAAAGATATAAACTTCCAGTTAGAACAAAATATTGTCCAAATATTGCAAAATAAAATTTCAGATCTTTAAAATATTGCACGAATTAGTTCTGAGGTTCTAGTACCAAGTATTGTCAAAGTAGGTAACACTTCTCTATGTCATACATGTGATTAGCAAAAAAGAATCAATCTTAATGTTATCAACACAAACAAAAGACTGCTTAGGTGATATAATGGAGGCATTAGCTTATATATAATGTCAGCATATTGCAGAAGCTTATCAAATGAACACTTTGTGCATCTTTAAGCTTATACAATGTCAATTGTGTTGTAATTAACTAGGAAAAAAAGAAGAAAAAAGATGGTAAAAATAATAAACCTAAAGTGAGATAAGATCACAAAAGTTATTGAGCAACTCGAAAAACATTTGGATAAAATGCATTGAGAATTAAGTTTTGAGGAAGTGCACTGGGTAAGATTTAGATATGCTGAAATTTTTACATTAAATTCTGAGTCAAAACATACAGGATCAAAATTGAAGAGATATAAATTTATGGTTTGAGCAACACAATTATTTCAGATTAGCAGGAATTTATACTGCAACCTAATTTGATTTTTTACTTAAAAGTCAGTACTCATGCAGTTTCATGTGCTCATGAACCTGTCATTTCAGGTTAGTATTTCCTTAACATTTAAATATATAGATGCTGTATATTCAATGTAATGTGATAATTTGTATACTGGAGATTAATTAAATGAGACTATCTTACAATTAGTAGTTCAATTTGTATAACTAGATTACAATATTCCATCATAGATCTGTATAAAAGAAAGAGGGGAAAGTGCCTATTTCATCTTCTAGAAACCCCAAGGTTTACAAATATGCAACCAACCTTCCTGGATTTCAGTGGTATTTCCTGGAGATATTGTTGGCACAGTACTATTATAATACTCATTAGTATTATGAAGTGCTGTAAGAAATGATAGCAATTATTAGATACAGTTTTGTGAAAAAATAAAATATTCCATGCCAGTAAATGAAACATTTAGTATTAAATATTTTCATCAAAGATTTGAACTTTATAAAGACTTGTCTAGAAAAACTTACTTGGAATAAATTTTTGCAACACAATTCCCAAAATAGCCATCAACGAAAGGCATGTCACTCCTAAGATCCCAGAAATCCACCTCCACAGAGTGGTCTGGCGAGCTGTAGAGAAAGAGAGGTAGGATAATGACTTCGAAGGAAAACACTGGAGAAGTTCGTAAAGGCAGAAACTAGTAGGAGATAAATCAAAAAGTTTTTTAATTTTGTGATCCGATTGCCTGCTAGTAAATATTGGAAAATGAAAACAAGCTACTGAAAGCTCTAAGCAATACCGAATTTTATTCTGTGAGATTATTCATGTGTTTTCCTCTTTTTTTTGGATCCTTCTTAGTAATATAGACACACCAGTAATTTTTTTGGAGGGGAGGACATAGAATTCTGGGGATCTGAATTCGAAGAGATAGGCATTTACAAAGTTCTGTTGGTGGACTTAAAAGGAGGACATTAACATAGTTTCTCAGGGAAAATTCGTAACTGGTATCATTCCCTGCAGGCAGTTAAGAGAAATTATGTCTCTTTTACAATGTCAGTTATTCAGGGTATCAAAGCCGGCAGGTGTCCAGCAAAAAAGTAAAATCACTGTCTGGGCCCTGCAACAAAGCTATCATCTCGAAAATGTTTCCTGGCAGTGTCCTCTTTGAATCAGTCCCTGCTAGAGACATGTCAGGGGGCCATAAGTCTGTAGAAGTTGAATAGGGATGAAAAGACAAAGGATACCCTGGACCTGTGTGATGAAGGCTCCCAGCACATTTGGGAATGACCCCTGGGGACCTGCATTACTTTTACATAATTTAAATAATAACACTTAAGCCAACATTGGTTACAAGTCATTGCATTTTCTCATACCCAAATTTACTTTTGTACAGGCATTTCCCTTAAAAGAGATAAACAGAAGATTCTGCATTAACATGGGTACAATCCTAAGTAAATTGTCATTCACATCTAGTTTGTAAAACAATTAAATCAGCTGACTGTTGCATGTCAAAACAAAATGAGAATTTTTTTACGAACTTGTAAGCATTGGCATTAACATTTATCATTCTCTAGTTAGTTCTATACTCAAATAGAGTTGCTTTAATTTAACCAGGGAAATCAGTCCCGGAAGCCGTTAGTGCTATCCCTGTCAGAAACTATCCTTTCAACCTGTTGGAAAAGCTTCACAAAACAATTTCTGTAATGAGGAATGAAGAATAATAAAAATAAAAATCAGAGAAAAAATTGATATATATGAAATGTAAAATTCTCACTAATTTTTCCTGTCCTGCCTCGAAATGATCAATATCCATGACATACATTTTCTTCTTGTTTTTATTTTCCAGTTGCATAGCAGAGGCTGCACGTACCTGCCATGAGGAGGGTTGCTCTTGGTTGGCGTGGGGAAGTCTGGCTTGTTCCAGAAGATCCGGTCTGAGCAGGGATATGCTGGACGCTTAGGAACCCGAAATTTGTTTAAGAAGAGAGTTAAAAGAAAAAATGGAAAGTTTGCATTCAAACAATGTTCTCAAATCACCTATTTACTGGTGAGAGTGGATGGACAGTATGAAAGAGAAGCAGCAAAATCATGAGCTTCAAATGTTCCGGAACCACAATACAGGAAATTCTCACTGTACTTGCGTGGTGCCTCCCTTTGTTTATGATAAAGGTCAGAGGAAGTTTTTTTTTTTTTGATGTTTGAACATCAAATATTTTTTTTAAATAATTGGGAAATAGTGGAAGCATGGGAAAACCTAAATGTATGTACTCAGCATAATAATATTCCACAAACAAAATTCCCCTTTTTATAAGAATAAGAAGTATTCATTATTTACATTGTATTAAACACTGGTTAAAACATTTAGCATATATTAGCTTATTAATTTTTGAGACTGATCTTAATAAAGATACATAATTATACTCATATTACTAAGTGTCATTAAACTCAGCAGCAGCTCAAGGAGACTTGCATTTGAAACCAGGCAGTACATCTCCACATGCAATGTATTTTAAATCAAACACCTCTGTCTGTAGATATTTTGGATATTTATTTTCTTTAGCACGGATTGGTTGGCGTTTCCTTGTTGGCATTAACAAAGTGATCTTGCATTACTGTTCCATTCACACACACACACACACACACACACACATACACGCTGTACAATTGCCTAATCTAGTTTGGGCCAAAACTCAGTATCTCGTTCAGATTTTGAAATGAACACAGCTACACCAAGTGCATATAAATTCTCATGTGTTCTGCTTATTTCCCACATTCATGCAGGAGGCCTCTGAGACTCTCCATCTTCTGTAAGCAGAGGAGGCTGGATACAAATAACAGTGGCCAATGGGCTAGACACATAGATTGATTGAAATCAGCTGAGGCTCAATTTGGATACAAGAGTGGGATCCATTTCACTGAAAGCCAAATGGATTGTCATGATTATCTCAAGGAAATTTTGAGACACTAAACTAGAAGGATGAATATTGGAAAATTGTGGGACTCTTTCAAAACTTTGTGTTTATATTTCTTTTGATTTTTTTTTTTTTCAGGTAGGTTGTTAAGAGTAAGTCTATCACTGATCTACATATTTTGGATCACTTTGAAGCACAATGAATTTGGAGTGAATTTCTTATGTACCAGTGTATTCAATTAGGAAAAAAATATTTGGGTGTGTGATCACAGATCTATTTGAGTGAGCAAGAAATAAAGTTTTCAAGATGAGCAATGTTTCCATGAGCTTAGTTTGAAAGTATTCATTATATCAACTAGTTCTGAATCTACCACCACTGTAGTGGAAAGTGCACTTTTGTTAAATAATGTAACAGAAAGTGACTTTAATGAGGGAACTAACAGTGCACTTTTGTTAAATAATGTAGCAGAAAGTGAATTCAATGAGGGAACTAATGGTGCACTTGTGACATAAGAAGCAAAGGAAAATAAAGCTAGTTTGTTTTAACAGGGAGGAATAAATACACTGTCTTATGTTTTTTTTTTCTTTCATTTTTTATATTGGAATGATTCCTTCTTTTTTTTTTTAACAGAAGGTAGCAGCAATAATACAGCATGTGTAGCTAGTTTGCACCACTTATTGTTTTCCACTAGTAATATATTGCATATCTAAGTACAATGCTAAAAATAGGATATTAACACAGAACAATCATATTTCATCAGTTTTCCATGCAGTAATTTACTTGTATGTTTGTATATAGAGAGTTTAGCAAAATCTATAAACTCATGTAATAACCCCTGCCTTTATATTATAAAAAAAATTACCAACAATTTTTATTTCACTCTGATTTGTACTGTTAAGGAAAAGGCAAGATAAAGTTTTAATCTTTTCCTTTGCTTACCTGTTTTGTTTTTTGAATTGGTTCATTTGAAGAAAATTTAACATTTATTAAGCACAGATTATAGCCTATGCTATGTTAAATGTTATTTCTTATAATCCCAGTTAAGAATTTTGGTTCCACTATACTGATGCAGAAGTTTATAATACACAAGAAATTCTGTATGAGCAATATTTTCTTTAATGAGAAAATCACACAAGTATGTCTACTCTAGGAAGTCACTTACTTTTTGCCTAATTCTGCATATCTTCATCATAAAGTTAAAACTCCTGATACTAAGTCAGATTGAGCAGGCAGCTTCTAAAGGTAAGTCAGTTCCTCTGAAACTTTTTAAAGTATTCATCAGGATTGGTTTTTACACAGGTAGCACTTTTGAATAGTGATGATCACCTTGTAGCTCCAAAGAAATCAGGAATAATTTACCATGGGATGACATGCTCATGTTCATCTTTCAAGACATTTTTTTTAAATTTGTTCTCTGACGAGTTACCCAATATTTATGAAATTATATTATGGATTTAGTATACTACATTGTTATTTTAACAGATGCTATCATTTTACATTTGCAAATTTATTAGGCAGTTATAAATTCAGTCAGGTATACTCTCCAGAGATGACACAAGAGTTTTCTTTTTTGAATGAAGTTAAAAGCACCAAAAATAAAACTGCTTTCCATCAGGAGAAATAAACAAATAAATATTAAAACCAAAGTGACAAATTCAGGAATAGCTCATTCACACTTCGGTGACAAATAACATACTACATGACAGTGGTGGGGTTGTTTAGATCTTTCTTGGCCCTTGACATCACCTCAGAGCTACTTTATAAAGTGAGGTGTCTGCACAGAAACACAAGCATCCAAACAATGATGAACTAGCTTGTAACATACTACTTTTGTAAAAGTTGGCATTCTTCTGCTGTGCATGATAGGGTAAATTTTATGAAGCTAATAAAACACATATGTTGTTTCCAGGTTACTTAATTTTAGCCCTTACTATATATATATATATATATATATATATATATATATAACAAGTCCATCGCATGGAGAGCTCCTTGCTGTACTGTGGCTTGTAGACACCTGGTAACTGAAAACAGTGTCTCTGTGATGAGTGTTGTGGGCCTTTTGGTTTTCACACTGAACCAAAGTGCTTCAGGTGATAAACTGGTCACTTCTTGACATCTAAATCTCATTTTTTTTCTTTTTGTTTTGTATTTTTGTTTACTGATTATCACTGAAATGGGCACTGAGCCTTTCTATTGAACCTAAACAAAAACCTTGCATTACAAAGCTCTGTGGTATCTGTTGATACAACAGGGAAGTAGAATGTCTCTGCAAGAATTGTGAGATGCATCAGGACCCAAGCAGGATGCTATACAGATCACTAAAAATCTGTCAGTCTAGAGAACTTACCTTCCAACCTTTCTACTGAACTCTCACTCAATGAGGGTCAATTTACACACTTCCAAGCTGTCAATAGATAGATAGGTAGGTAGATGATACATAAACAGACAGACAGACACACTGACAGATCTGGAAGGATATATAATATGATTTGTTTTTAACAATTTGATATTCAATAATTTTGGTAAAAGATATACATCAATCTTTGATATTACTTTTCCAGGCATGTTTGATTTTGAAATTATGTCAAAAATTAAAACAAATAAACAAAAACCAAAGTCACACTTGAAGTCATTTTCTCTTATATAGTACATCTAACATGTCATTAAATGCGGGTTTGTATATATGTTGGAATATACATATATATATTTGTGTGTACGTGTATCTGTATCTCAATTATCATTTCTTGACACCTCCATTACTATGATTCTCCAACTTTGACAAATGGCCAAAGCTTGATTCTTCTTGAATATTTTAATGTTTAAATGTGTGCTATTAATTAATCTTATCACCAAAATAGCATTCATTTCCATATTTATTTCATTTTTTTGTTCATAAAAGTTATTTTTTTGACTTTTTTATTTTAAATTTTATTTTTATATTCCCCACACAATTGCAACCCCCTTATTTTGACCCCAATCCCTCCTTTCCCCACCCCCTCCCCATAGTGTGTCTCTGATTCATAGTTGTTAGTTGATTTTGATTTTTTCTTTCTTATAGTTATTCTTTTTCCTGGTCTCTTATTTAGGTTTTCTAGATTCCTGCATGTGTGAGACCATCCAGTATTTTTCTTTTTCTTTCTGGCTTATTTCACTTAGCATGATCCCTTCCAGCTCCATCCATGTTGCTGCAAATTGCATGTGTTTATCCTTTTTGAATGCTGAGTAATATTCCATGGTGTATATGTACCACATCTTCTTGATCCAGTCATCTATTTTGGGCATTTGGGTGGTCCTGTGCTTCACTGGAGTCTACAGAAAAGGTCCGTGGCCCCAGGGTGTCAGCAGCCCCTGGTGTGACTGTGAAGGAGGAATAGCTGAGGTGTCCTTCTATCCTGGGTCCATTTGGGAAACTTAAGGATTGAGAATAACATGAAGATGTCAAATTATTTTTCAATCCTTAAGCTCTGTTTTTTCTGACTTTCCCTCCTCCACGACTGTATCACACCATTTCTACTCCACACACCAACTTTGAGGTTTAACCCTCATCTTCACGCCAACACAAGGCCTTTTCACTCTCTGCTTGTTTATGTCCAAAAATACTCATACTTCTAGATACCAGCTTTCTTATGTTCATAAAATTATTCCTTTCTCAGATGAAAATATTCTCAGGCGGTGGTGGCAGTGCTGAGTCCCAGCCTCTGGCCCACCATTGTTGGTATCTCACGAAGCTGAAGCAGGAACTTTGCTGACACTCAGGCAAGGAATCAAAAAGAGGCAGATTTATTTAGAGAAAGAAACAGTTTATTAAGGAGAAAAGGAACAGATATAAAGTGGGTCTCCCAGGCCAAGTCAAGGAAGGAAAGGAAGCCAAAGTGGAGTTGTGCCTCGGGGAATATGTAATTTCTTCCCCTAATTATTCTAAAGCTCCACCAGTCTCTTGGTGATTGGTTGGTTCTCAGTTGGTTCTCAGTGGCGCACTCACTGTCTTAATGTCTCTGTGCCCACAACTAAGGATCTTATCCCAGTCTTCATTTTAGCATACTTTCCTTTATCATCTTTTATCTGAAAGGTCCTGTTGCCCTTATCTCTGGAGCCTTCCTTAACTCTCCTGAAGTCCCTGCCTGCAGGGACTTGAAGCTGTCCCTGAAGCTGCCTAATTATTCCTAACTTGCCTGAGGACACACTAGTATATGAGGATCATTTCCATTAATTTTTTCTTCTAGACCAGGTGTTTGTCATACACTCATTTCCCTGTTTGTAAGAACTTATTTCATTTTCATTGTGTACTTATTATTGTGATTACTGAAATCTGTTCTCCCTGCAGTTTTAGCCCATGAAAGAAGACTGCCCTTTCTTGTACACGTCTGCATCTCAGTACTTACAGCTCAGTGCCTGACCAATCAAGGAAAATTCCTTGTTGGTGAATCAAGTAATTCCCTTCACTTTTTTCCATTCAGTGGAGATTATGCATTTTCAAACTCTTTATAACTTGTGTCTAACAAAGATTAATGTTTCCTGACTTTGTAGAACTGTGTTTAACCATTAACTTGTCTTCGCAAAAGCATTTTTTTTCTGTGATTTGGGAAATTTTATCTTCTTACCCTCACTGTTCATTCTTCTCATAGATACCATAATGAGCTAGGGGGAAGACTGGTATTGTAAATAACCTATTGTGTATGCACATATAGTGACAAGTTCTACTTTGACAGTACTGGGAGATTTAAACATCTTAAAATTACTTAATACCTCTGTCCCAGTTTGGATAGTTTTTTTTTACTATTTCAGTCCCAAGAATGTTCCTTCAAATTCCTTATTTCTTTTCTATTATTCCCAATGTTACTAATGTTATGGAACGCTGGCCTCAGTTTCCCTCAGACAATAAAAGGAAACAAGAGTTTGAGGAAAATGAAAGTGGTTTAATTTGTCGACAGATGAGGAGGGCCGCAAACTCATGTCTGAAAGACAGCCGTCCTGCTCTTTGGCAGAGTGCAGGGGTATTTATACAAGGGGAGATGTGCAGGGGTCTGCGAATTGGTGGGGGCAGGGATCTGCACAGAGACAGTTGGGCTCTGAGTGCCAGCTTATTTTTATATATATATTTTTATTTTTTTTAATTTTTACATGATTTTTCATTTTTTAAGAATATTTACTTCCCCCCACCCCCTCAGGTGCAGTCCCCATAGGGTTTCCTTCACCAAAGCACCTGTGCACCATCACCTCAGTCCCCTGTGTGCCTCCCTCCCTCCTTCTGATACCTCACCCCCTCCTCCCCTGCAGGATGTCTCTGATTTGTAATTGTCCATTTTTGCTTTGTTGTGTTTTGCACTGTCATTATTTTACAACCCAAATGCCCCCAAATAGATGACTGGATCAAGAAAATGTGGTATATATACACAATGGAATGTTATTCAGCAATCAAAAAAGATAAACTGATGCCATTCGCAGCAACCTGGATGGAACTAGAAGGAATTATGCTCAGTGAAATAAGCCAGAAGGAAAAAGAAAAATATCAGATAGTTTCACTTAAAGCAGAAATATAGGGGAACCTGCCGAAGACCAGCCTCGGCAATCTGGGTGTCAGGGGTTCCTGAAGGATGAGAAGGCCTATGCGAAACTTTAAGGTCTGAGGGGAAGGGAAATGAGGTAGTGAGGAGACACTGTCTTTGAATGAGGTGCAAGTATCTTCTGCTGAGTGACTCAGCAGGTCTTTATTTATTCATTTTTGAAAAGTTCGGCACGGTAAAGAAAAGGAGAGCCAGGCTACATTTCTCAAAGGGAGGGAAAGTTTATTGCGCCCCGGGCGGACCTCACAGACCCAAGGCTGGGGTCAGTGGAGTCACGCAAGTTGTTAGGGGGAAGCAGGGTTTTATAGGGTGAGGAGAGGTCAGGTGGGTAGTTGGGCTCTTACAGTGGGAAAAGTTTGTAGGGCAGGTAGAGGTATTTTGTCTGAGATGAGACTCATAGAGGGAGGGGGGAGGCTCATTGTCTGAGTCCTCCAGGCAGGTATCTGCTGCATTCCTGCCCCCCAGGTGGGCTTCCAGGTAGGCTTTTGCATTCAGGCCTGCTGCATGGACCTTTCAATTTTTTTGCAAACAGTGAGATGACATCATCATATGCATAGAAGCAAAGTAGAAACAATCAGTGCATTCTTTTTCCATAGACATTTGGCTGCTATGTGCTCTCAGTAAGCAGGCCACTCACGGTTAATAGATAAAAAACTAAATCTTACACTAAAACTTATTATTTCTTTCTAAACAAATACCTAAGACAGTTGATAGCCACCAGTATATCTCTATCAGCTAAAGCCTGAAGCATCAAAAGACTCTTCTATTTATATGGCTTTCAACCAGAGGCCAGCTAACAGGGTTTTCTACCAAGAAACTTCTTAATACAGTTAACTTCATTTAAAAACTTTCCTAAGAAACTTGTGAAAAATCAAAAGAAGGACTTACTATAATTGTGCTGGATTGCTTGTCAGGCATACTATAAATTGTCTCCCATTGTCAAGTGGGCCAAACTGTTTAATAACTAATTTCTAAACATAATTTTCTGTGCCATTTACTTACAGTATGCTGATACATATAATTTATTGCCTAATGTACTTTCTGAGACTTTTTTTCTCTTTTTATGACCAGAACAAAAAACAAAGGGATGTTAAATCTTCAGTCCCAAGGTGTGAGGCACAAGGAAATTTCAGCCCCATGGTGTGAGGCTCTTGAGCTTTGGCCCCATGGTGTGAGGCCCTTTTTCTTAGCTCCTTGCCAGTGTCTTATCTGGCTGGCTTGGGCATCAAGACCCCCTGCAGCAGGAACCAAATAAGACATCAACCAGCTTGTTTTTATTAAGCAGGGGAAGGGGTCAGCATGGAGATGGGTGAGCACCAGCTCATTTTTCTTCTTAAGGGAAGGGGGAAGCTGCAACAAATAGGGAAAGACAAACTATTAATCTTATTAATACCAAATAAGGGGAAATTGCAAGAAAAGACAAACTTGTTAACTATATCACTAATATGGTTTTTATTCTATTTTGCTCCACATATTGTGAATTAAAATTAAAGAATAATACATGAAGTTTATGGAATAAAGACATCAATTTCTAGGGAAGTAAATATTTCCCATAGTTTGAAGTCATCACAAGGGAGAATCTTAGATGTTCCTCTTTTTCTTTCCCATGTATTTATATGATCTTAGTAAATTGTCTTCTTGCATATACAACAGCCATCATTTTGGCACTCTGCAGCAGTTATGTGGTCATACATTATATGTATGCATTTATTACCAGTTCCAGGAAGTTCTCGAATTTCAAACCTAGAAGAGAAAATAATTTCCATTAAATGCTAAATTTGCTGTACATAACATCTGCATTTTAAATCTAGAATGTTATTATCAACTTAAAAAAGCAGAAATGCCACTTTTCTAGTTCTTCAGCATTAGAAATGTTAAATATATTGTGCCATCAAAATTTATTAATAAATCTCTAATTGATGGTACTGTTATAGGACAGGGAGAGGGGCAGCCCAGACCCCGCAAACCTGCCTATTCTAAATGGGTTCTGCCATCCGCCGCATCAACACAAAATATATGACACTTTAATGGGAAGGAACTTTAATAAAACTAGGAAACAATACAGGTAAGGCAAAGAGTCTAGTTTCTAAATGAAGCACCCAAAGTTACCCGTCCCCTCGTGGGTAAAACTCCATCCATATGGGATCGGCCCAGAGCAAGGCCCCAAAGCCTGCCACAAGTCTAAAGCATCTTCCAGTGGGGACCCACAGAAAAGAGTCAGAAACAACCAGACAAGCCTAGAAGGAAAAGAGCAAAATCAACATCAAGATAAAAGCTGCCAAATGTCCCCCATCATATTATCAAGTCCTTGGCATGTCATAATATTTGTTATGCCATAATTGCTTATTTGATTTCTTCATGTAGTATAAAAAAGTTAAATTTACTTACAAAACTAATATTTTTGCACTAAAGATTAGCTCAGATGAAATTTAGAAAACATTTTCTTCATTATCAAATTAAAAAAATTTGAATTAAATTAATGTGAGATTCTTTTTATTCTCTACAAGGAGATAATAGAACCTAGTTTCTATAATCAAAAGACAAATCTGATTATGATTTAGTCCTATTAAATTTTATATTTCCTCATTTGCATTTTTAAACCCATATTTCAAATATAATTAAAATTCCTGTGTATCATAAAATATTATTTAAAATAACAAAATTGCAATCATGATAAATATATTAAAGTAAATAATATTTAAAATAGCCTCTTTAAAGTCACTCAAACACACCAGATTCCACTCTTAGTATCTTTTTTTAAAAATTTTTTGTTTGTTTGTTTGTTTGTTTGTTTGTATTTATATAAGCACTGGGTACAGTCAGAAGCGCGGGAGGGTGAGAGAATTCACCAGAGCCAGAGCGGGGAGCAGAGCAGGCAGAGGGACCGAGGTGCACTGCTGAGGGGAGCAGCGGGCGGCAGGAGAGGTCTGCGCGCCATGTGGGACTCTCCGCCTGTGGCCGGGGAGCAGCCGGGGATCGAACCGGCGCTGCAGAGGCTGCGGGCAGCTTCGCAACCCAGCGCTCAACCGCTGCGCCACCGGGAAGGCCCCACTCTTAGTATCTTTGTTTAAATAATATTTACTCATGTTCTCTTTTCTGTCTTTTCCCTACTCTGTAAACTATAATTTTATTGTATTTTCTTACAAATAAAAGAGTATATAGACTACAGAAATAGACTGCTTGTAGATTCAATATACATATTATTGGTTGTAAGAAAAAAAATATACATGTATATTGTATATACCTCTACATACCTGTATATACCTCTATATATACCTTTAATTTCCTTCAATCTCATTTCCCTCAAAATTTGAAAAACATACATGTTGAGAAATAGAATAAAAATCTAGGAAATTATAATTACCTGTTTTTTAGAAGAAAATGTCTGCTCTTTTGTAGCATGCATGTGATATCTCCTAGAAAGAAGAAAAGATTAACTCTTATTAAAGAAGTTGAAATTTAAAAGTTTTGAGAGTTCGTGGCATACATCTAGAGCCCAGTAAAGAAGATAAGAAAAGAAATACAGAGGCTAATCATAACTTTGTCACCCCCATGAGACACTGACGGGTGAGCACAGAGCTCTGGATGCCAACACACAGGAAGTTCTTTCACTCCTCCTTAGTTTAACTCTGTATCATTTCTAGATTGACCTTTCTTCAGTCTTACCTTAAATTATACAAGACACATAATACATTTGCATAATGACCTTTTACTCAATCTTTGCTTTGTCCAGATCTACAATAATTGAACGTCGTTGATAGAAAATGAGATTACCTTTATATATTGTTATTAATTTCAAAGTACTTTAGGTAAATTTTATGTACTTTAATTTACTTTAAAGTCTAAATTCAATCAGTATAATGGATATATTCTTTCAGGCACTTTTGTGATATCTCTGTTGACCCTTTCAGGTCTATGATAGGTGCTGTATTTCATCACTAGGTGGCGCATATGTGCTCTTTCTCAGTGCCCCTCAGTGTTCTTGTTAGTGGACTGTCCATTGATTCCCAAGAATCATCCCTATCAGTCATGGCACAGAAAGAAAACAATAGACCAATAAAGACCTAACAGTGAGTTATTCACATTCATATAAAATATAAATTTTCAAAATTATTTTATTCTTAGAAAACATTCAATCCTTTTTACAATTGTACCATTGATTCAGTTCAGATTAGTTTAAATTTGTATTTATTTTAACCCTTTCTTTAATATTTTCAAAGATTTTTAGCTAATTAAAATGCATCATTTCCTCATAATAGTCATATTTTAAGCTGCTAAGTAATTAGAAAAGATATTCATATGAGTAAATAATACATGAAAAAGGCAAACAATCCTTTTAACAATAAATTTAGAAAGAGTGAATATAATAAAGTATCATTACATCAAATGAAAGGGGATAATTTTATATATGAATATGATAAAAAACAAATTTGGGGCCTCCCCAGTGGCGCAGCGGTTGAGCGCTGGGTTGCGAAGCTGCCCACAGCCTCTGCAGCGCCGGTTCGATCCCTGGCTGCTCCCTGGCCAAAGGAGGAAGGTCCCACATGGCCGCAGACCTTTCCTGCCGCCTGCTGCTCCCCTCAGCAGTGTACTTCGGTCCTTCTGCCTGCTCTGCTCCCCGCTCTGGCTCTGGTGAATTCTGTCACCCTCCCGTGCTTCTGACTGTACCCAGTGCTTGTATAAATAAATAAATAAATAAATAAATAAATAAATAAATCTTAAAAAAAATTGAAAATAAGCTTTTTTGACTTCAAATATTTTAAAAATCAAACTAACTAATCTTTTAAGATTGAAGAAACAGAAAACTCCTGTGAGCCATATACAGTGTGGGAACCAAGGATATATGAATTTAAAAAAGAAAGTAAACTTTAATAAAATACAACTATCTAATTAATGGTATTTGCAAATATTGCTAAACTAGACATTATCTGGTGCTGTTGAAAATTATATGCAGTATTCTCTTTTACAGAATTCTAATATTGGAAATTAATCCAAATAAAAGGAAAAAAGAAACATTCAAAATTGTTCATTGATAAATATTTTAACTGAAAAAGGAAATTAAAAATATTTGTGTTACAATGGGAAAATATTTATTTATTTATTTATAGATTTATTTATTTACACAAGAACCGGGGTACAGCTCAGATGTGGGAGGGTGAGAGGATTCACCAGAGACAGAGCAGGAACAGAACAGGCAGACTGACGAAATACACTGCTGAGGGGAGCAGCGGGAGAGGCAGGAGAGGTCTGCTGTGCCATGTGGGATTCTCCCCCGCTGGCCAGAATTGAACCCATGCTGCAGAGGCTGTGGACAGTTTCATAGTGCGGCGCTAAGCACCTGTGCCACCAGGGAGGCCCACAATGGGAAAAAATTTAAATGATTATGTAACTCAGTATGAAATGATAGATATGAAAATTGGATCAGAGTAAAAAATATATGAGTATTTATAACGGCTTTTATTTTTTTTAATGTAAAAACAGTAAGGGCAAAAATTATAATGACCAAAATTGGAGTGGGAGGAAGCCAAGGGCGTACCCTAGAGGGGAGTAGTCCTGTGATTGTGGGTGTCTCCAAGCCCACTTATCAACCAAGGAGAGAAAATCAGGTATCCACAATAAGATAAGACAGGTATGAAAATACTGGAGGTTGGGTCAGCTGCCAGTTAGACTCAGCATAGACAAAAGAGAGCTTTACCACCAGGTGGGGGAGTGGGGTGGTGTTTGTAGTGGCAAAGAGAAAAAAGGATGAGGGTTACAAAAGGGGCAAAAATTAGGTCAATCCACAATATAGAGATATAAATTCCAGGTCTCGGACAAAATCCTAAAATCTGAGAATGGTGGGGTGGGACTTGTGAAGTGCTTAAAGCAAGTTTCTAAAGTGCCACAACTTTTATCTTTGACTGGCAGGGCTAAAAATAACCCTGGGTGTTGTATAAAACAATTTGTTTTGCCAGGAAAGTCTTCTAAAATGTGGCAGAGGCCTGGATCAAGAAGATGTGATATGTACACACAATGGAATACTACGCAGCAATCAAAAAAATAAGCTCATGCCATTTGCAGCAACATGGCTGGAACTGGAAGGGATTATGCTTAGTGAAATAAGTCCAAAGGAAAAAGAAAAAAAATGTTTTTTCAGATGGTTAATCAGATGGTTTCACTTATAGGAGGAATACAGAGAAACCAAATAAAGGGTAGGAAAAAAAAGACAAAACTAGCAACAAACCATAAATTGCAGACATACAGAAGGGGAGGTGGTTGGAGAGGGATCAAAACAGGGGAGGGAGAGCACAAGAGACTGGTGATAGTTCATGGGTGACTTGGTGGTGGGAATTTTATGGGGATTACACCTGAGAGGAGAAATCAAACACTGTACAAAAGCAAACAATGATTTAAAAAATATATATTTTTTTATATACATAGATGTATATAAATAGCATATATACATATGCCAGCACAGGGCATATGTACACACACGTATACATATATGCATGTGTATATAAATGCATATTTGTGTGTATTTACACATACATTATGCATATGCATATATGCACATGCATTCACAATGCACATATACACATACATGTATGCACATGAATATACATTTAAGTACACATAAATCTGTATTTACTATT